>NW_027526352.1:0-55613 GCF_048455015.1 Haemaphysalis longicornis
GACGAATGCGACTGCCTTACCCTCGCCATGATGCTGCCCTAATATGATATCAGTAATGTGATCACAGCACTGGGGGTAGTGTGCGAATGCTGTTCGGTTTACGGATGCAACTGACATCTTACTTTGTATGCTTGCACATTGCCAAACGTTTTACTATGTATACACATGGGGTTCCTAAACTGTACATACATATGCATATTTCTGCTGAAGTTATTTTCATTTCTGGTTTAACTGAGCACGAGATCGCCGCGTAAAGATTGCTCATTGTTATCATATTCGTCCAGAGAGACCAACGTGCATTTTTTGCACTACAAATCAAACCCCCGTTTCACACGTCTTTCCCAGTGATGTCTGCTAATTACAAATATTTAAACTCTACGCTGTTTTCGTTGCTTGTCTGGACTGGGTTGTGACTAACAGAAACCGTTAGTACCTTTAGGACTACGAGACACAACACAGGCATGGACGGTAACAAATACAACGAATGCAATAACGCGAAAAGTGAAGTTTTATGGGATTCTTTGTGGGATATGAAGGTATTTGAGTAATATTGCGTAATATGTGGGCTGAACTTGTTTTTAAAAGAGCAAGCTCAGAGAAGGTGGCATGATTCTTTGTGGCCATCTTTTCCCAGCAAGCTCGGCAAGTTGAGCAAGCTCAGGAATTGCTTCGCAGCGGTTCATCTAGCAGCGCGACTTGTGTATAGCAGACGCAGAGGAGCGGTGGGTTCACTCTCTGGAGCTCTAAACGCTTCTGCGCCTCGAAAGCACCCAACTTTTGTGCCACACCGATCCAGCCAACAAAATATACATCATGACAAAAAGAACTTTCCGATACTAGTTGCTCCTATAAAGAACGGCCAATGCGCTTCCAATTGTCGCCAATGGGTTTTCTCCCATTTCCGTGATGTCGGTGGATGTCTCTGGAGGAGGAGGAGGAATAGACTTTATTGAAGACATAAAGGACTTCAGGTGATCAACCTGGGCTGGTCCCTACGTCCAGGGTCCCATTGGTCTTGCAGGCCTCATCTGCTGAGGATATTACCTGGCGCTGACCCTCCGCGTCCAGGCCCTGATAGCCGTCTCCCAGGTGTTGGGGAGGTATCGCAGTTGTTCAGATGGTTGGGGCAGGCAAGGACCATGTGGTAGATAGTGCCGCGGGCCTGTTGGCAGTTGGGACATGCGGGTGAGGGGTAGAGCTGGGGGTAGAGCAGGTTCATTCTGGCTGGTGTCGGGTAGGTGTTGCTCTGGAGCAGACGCCACTTGACTTGCTCCCCCTAGTCAAGCAAATGATGAGATGGTGGTAGAGTGCGCCGCTGCTCACGATAGTGTTTTGTAATGCTCCTAAAGGTGGTGAGGGGGGTAGGTGGGTCCAGCCGCTGGGTGGGTCCTGTCCCCCGAAACCACGGCACGGCGCTAGCTTCTTCGCGTGCCAAGTGATGGGCTCGGGACTTGCCTCTCACTTCGGTCTCACTATGGGACGGAGTCCAGATGATGCTGATGGTCCGCTTCCTTTCTGATGGGTGGTGGGTGTCGAAGATGTGATGAGCATGAGGGCAAATGCGACCACGAGGTAGGCATGGCAGGCGTCTTAGGAGTCGGTGTAGATGTAGCGATGATGCTGTACGATGGCTAGAGCGATGGCCACATGCTCACCGATCAGAATTTCTTCACTGACAATGGTGCGAAGAGAACCTACTTTCGAGTCGTCGTCCCCAGTACATGCCACGGCTACCACTTCACCTGAGCAGACCCGGGCATCGTGTGTGCAGGCTACTCGGTGAGGGGCTATGAACTGAAGCATCTTGCTGAGTTCTTCGGCGCGTGCTTCTCGCCTGCCCTTGTGCTTCGTTGGGTGCATGTTTTTTGGTATAGGGTGGACATCAATAAGGGACCTCCAGGCAGGTGGTATTTTCCGGGGTGCTTCACCAACGTGGATGGGCTTGAGGTTCAGTTGAGTAAGGATGGTCTTTCCTGCTGGTGTTTTACTAAGTCTAACCAGTTGGTTAACGTGGTGAGCCTCAACCAATTCTGCAAAGGTGTTGTGGGCGCCCATCTCCATAAGTATCTGCGTGTATGACGAGGCTGGAAGATGCAAGGCTGTTTTTTTAACTTTCCGGAGTATAGCTTCCAGTCGGGCTTGCTCAGTTTTTAAAAGATTCATGTAGGGAGTCACGTAGACTACTCGGGAATGGGCGAAGGCTTGTACCAGGCGGAAGGTGTCCGCTTCCCTCATTCCGCGATGTCTAGTCGTAACTCTCCGGACAATGTGGCCTAGTTGGTCTAATTGTTGCTTGAGGAGGTTGATCTGATGGGTCCATTTGTTGTTGGCTTGAATGTGGAGACCCAGAATCCGGACTGGCTTGCGTGCAGTATATACCTATTGGCCTTCTATGGTGAGGTAGACTTGTTGGATTGCAGGGTCTTGAGAATTGCCTCTCCTCATAAACAGCAGTTCTGTCTTCTGAGGTGCATATTTGAGGCCCATGACATGCACGTGTTCAGTAATTATGTCTGCGGCTTCTTGGAGGGTATCTTGTAGCTTGCCCCGAGGCGTCTGGTTTGGGGGTTCAAAAGGTAATGTCATCTGCATGGAAGGCTACCTTGAGGTTTGGGATGTGTTGTAGTTTCTGCGGTAGGTGGAGAAGGGAGAATAAAGAGGAGTGGAGAGAGGACTGCCCCTTGCGGGGTGCCCTTGTCACCGATCAGGAAGGTGTCCGATTCCAAGCCACAAGACAGCCGGCCAGCGGCAGTGACGCAATGGTTTCATCAAACTTGACAACCACTCAGCAAGTAAGCATGGATCATTAAGACATCGAAAACACCTCCACCGGCCATTCCTTCGACTGGTATACGGTTACGGGCGGAAAACACGTCAAGCAAGACTCATCCCAGCAGCCTCAAGGCACGACCCCTGGCTCGCCATCTCCTGCCCCAAGGAAGTCACGACTGCCACCCTTACTGGTGAGCGACTACAAAGTTGTTCTTCGCCCCAGAGGGCTCAACCTTGCGGAAATCAGCCCCGTTCAACTCTCCCTTGCCATTCAATACACATCTAAGGCTCCGATAGCGAAAACCAAAGCATGGAAAGTTCGCATCGACCCGGACCAAAACATTGCCATTATCGGCACACCCAGCCAAGCAGCAGCCAATAACGTAGCCACACTCACCGTGCTTCACCTCGGAGGCAAAGTTACCAGGTCCGAGCTTATCAAACCTCCCCCCACGACTCTGTACGCGGAGTCATTCATGGCATCCCTGCCGAAGCATGACTCCGACTATTTAATGGAGATGGTGTGCGCCCATGACGCCACACTCATCCAGGCTCGAAGAATGGGCAAATCCAACTCAGCACTTAAGACGTTTTCGGGAAAAAAACTACCCCTGTATATTTTTCTCGCACCAGTGGAGTTCCGTTGCTACCCCTTTATGAAATCTGCCCTTTACTGCAGCCGATGCCGAAGCACCAAGCACATGACGAATGTGTGCCCCGTCGTCGACACTCCCATGTGGCCAACTTCACCCCACAAACCAATCTTGTGACCTAGATGCGCAGTGTGCGGGAAAGCCCATCTTTCCGAAAGCAAGGAATGTCGGAACAGACGTCGACTCCGGCCTGCCAAATCCCAAGACTCTCCCTCTAGGGGAAGAAGCAGAAGCCGGAAAAGGAGTGAAAGCAGAGGAAGGCAAAAATCTGCACCCAGGGATCGCAGTCAGAGCGTGAGCCGAAACCGATCCACACATCTCTCTTGACAGGTGTGTTTGGTTAATCACGAGTTTCTTCAGTCTGCATGTGCGAAGCACTGCACATCAGTTGGTCTTATCGAATTTACGGGGAGGTAAGCTGGAAGAATACCTTGAAGGCGTTGCTTCACTTGTCCCCCAATCCCAACATTACCCGTCCTGCGGCAGACAGTGTTGAAGCGATTGTGCACGGTTGCTGCACAGACCCGCAAAGTCGTTCCTAGGAGAGAAACAGACCCTCTGTTTTACGAGACATCGACACGCGCTTCGCTCTAACAACGGCGGGGTAATGGCTTTCCTTACGGCAAGTATCCATTGTGCTTTGAATACACAAATCGTTATTATAAGCTTTGCAGGGCACTGTACTCTTTTCTACGGTACTCAGCACTTAGTCCAACAAAGTTGACAAAGGTTGCTCCAGGGTATTGAGATTTAAATCTCGAGGGTAGTATGCTGGAGAAGGAAAATGGACGTCTGCGCTACTTGTATAACGGAAACTTGGTGGTGTATATGCAGCTAAACGAACTTCAGACGAGTAAAGAGTAGCGGCATCGGGAACATCAAGGACGGTAAAAAATCGTCCATTAGAGACTTCATTGGGGCGGCCATAGTAAAAATACCTGCAATGCATCTGTCGATTGGTTGTGCAAAACTGGCAGTTAAAACAGATTCGAAATGCACGTAAAACCGCGCAAATAACAGACATTTAGTGACGTTCAAAACTGACCGTGCCCCATAATCAGTTTGCTAAAGCCAGAATATTTTTATGCATTTTAGTGTTATCAAACTATAGTTCTTACGTTTTGCCCTTGTTTTTAAGAATAAAGAAACTAAACATTTAACATCAAAACAGATGTTTTCTCTAGTTTTGTGTTGGAAGTGCTGCCTTGTGAATTTTTCTCTAATTTTTTAGACCGTTTGGATATTTATCCTACGTGCACAGCTAGAAATAAGAGCTAAGTACCCGTCGGGGCAACGCTACTACGGCCTTATGACAGCATCCCTACTAGTTTACAATGGGAGTTGTTACTGAGGAATGGGTTGCTCTGTACACCCTGAAGGGAGGGTTGTGTGTGTGTCTGTTCAATAATACCGATTGCCCAAAGCGAAGTATTTGTAGAAAGAATACATTTTTGTATGATAGGCTCCATACTGTTTAAACAGTACTGAGCCAAAGATACCATTGGGCTCATTTCAGTAATAACGCAAATGCCTACGCAGCGTAGGCAGTGTGTATTAAAGAAACATGTGCGCTGGAGATTGCGATTGCAATTTTTAAAACGTAATAAAGAATATGATTGCGTAACAACGTGCAAGGCTGGCTGCCGGTCATCTTTCCCGTGGCTCCAGCGGTATTTCTTAATCAACAGTCGCAACAGACAACTGAGCCGTGCGAATGCCGTACAACTGAACTCCTGTAACCTCCAAACGGTGGACCGAGACAGAAAGGGAACAGCGTGACAGGTGGGTGGTGAGGCAGTAGAGGCAGGGGCGTTGGAAGACTATCGCCTTTCGACGACATTGGCAATTGCGCGAGGACATGCGCTGCCATTTTATGCTTACTATGTAACAGGTGATTAAAAGGAAGCATTTATACTAGTACCTAAAACCGCATAAATTACACACAGTCAGACAGACAAAAATTGACTGAAAAAGAAACAATAAGCAATTGAATGTAGCGGGAGAGTCTAAGGAAAGAGTGAAGGAAAAGAAAGATTGCGTGTTCATCTCTCAGGAATTTCTTATCCCATAAGCACGGTCGTGGCAGACGTACTTGCGCTGCCAGGTCACTAGTCGAGGTGCATGGAGGTACGGCGTGTGTGACGAAGCCGGCATTCTTGGAGGCGTAGCTGTGATCTTCCGAGACTACCCAATGAGACGAATTGCTTGCAGCGCGGAGGCCTCGTGACTGCTTTTGTGGATGACCAACGGAACAAAGGTCGGGTTCAAATGCCTGACTGCGTTGTTTGCGGGAACACTCCACC
The DNA here is from genome assembly GCF_048455015.1 of Haemaphysalis longicornis. Taxonomy (NCBI): domain Eukaryota; kingdom Metazoa; phylum Arthropoda; class Arachnida; order Ixodida; family Ixodidae; genus Haemaphysalis; species Haemaphysalis longicornis. Next base: position 5,729 of record NW_027526352.1, read on the forward strand.
CTTCCTACGTTCTTCCATTTTTAGCACGGCGACGCCTCTGTCACTGTTAAGATGTAATTGAACACTCACTTTTGGCCGGTGCTTGGCTTGTGTTCATGTTTTAACTTCGATCGGTAAGTACTGCAACCTACGTGAATAAAACTGCAACGCGTGCTTTGCGTCCTCTGCTATTTCCCATTTTACAGTCTTACTTTTCAGTTGGCCTTTCTTGTTGGGGCGGGCCTTGCTGGTATTGCAATATTCCTCGCAAGATAGGATTGCAATATTTTTGAAGGCACTAAGGCGGATGTGCAAGCATTGAAGTTCAGAAGGCATTTGTGACCGAGGAATGCCTATCGTGAGGTTATTCCGTTAGCAGCCACTTGAATTGCGAATGCAGTTGGAAAGCCCAGCGCGCAACATAATGGTACTTGGGTTATACATTTGTTGAGAACAAATGCAAAGCGCTAAGGGAGTATATAGGAACCCGACAATGGAGTAATTCGAACAACAAGGACACCACCAGTAAACACGTAAAAAAAGCTCGAGATTGGACATTGACAAGTTCATCCTTAGCTATTGGGTAGCGAATTTCGCGCGTGTAAAGCAATTCCAGATTTTCAAATGGTCAGTGACGTGCAAATAAGGTGTCATTTCAATATTCGCGTGACGAACCCTAAATCTAGCTAATGACCACATCGTAGGGCAACCTTGTTGAACTTTGTTAAAAAAGAATTGATGTCTTTGGATTTTGCGGGGTGTCAAATTGAAGTTGTTGCTAACGCGAAGCAGATGCTCAAAATATAAATGCATACACCCGATCCATCAGCAAGGCTAAATCATTGTGTTGGTCGTGCACTAACTGCATAGAAAGCTAGCTCAGAGCCAGTGGTGGTAAGTCGGCCTTCTTTCCAATGGCCGGAACATGAACACGAATCTCGGGGGTTTCCGAGCATCTAAACCGACCGAACGGTGTAACCGTAGTCGTGCAAATCAACGATACTGCATGGACATGGACTACCGTGACAGTCGCTGTGAAGTCATTACCCTCGTGCACACAGGAAAGGAAAAGAGCGCACAGCCGACACATCCTTGTGAGGATCCGGCTAGCAGAACTATTGAATAAATGCTTAACCGTTATTTCAAACGCTCAAAAAGCCCTTAGTATTTTCGCGGCAGACAGGGTACCTAAATGGCTAAGAAAGATTCTCGCCTAAGCTTAACGCCGACATTCTTGCCAACACTAGGAGTTGGGGATTTCGTAGCGAGTTCAGGTCCATGTCTGTCTCTAGTGCTGCCAACTGTATACAAAAAATCGTTTACTCTGACGCACCAAAGCCACCTCCCGTCAAAAAAGTAATACACTTTACCTCCCTCGCTGCACTTTGTAAGCAGAGCCTGGAACTTCCGGAAACAGAATGGCCTAACACTCACCAAACTTTGCAGTCATGCCTCCGTGAAGTCTGTTCCAACGCTCGGGAGTCGACCCATGCCTCACGGAGACGATCCTGTCCGCAGTGGAGATGATCTCGCCGTGGCGAAGACGATCCCACTTGCTGCCAAACAGTGTTGCGGATCGGGTATCGTGACCGGTAATGGCGTCCGTTGGTCCTGAGATGGCGCAAACATTAGCGCCGAGTAGGGCAAAGGATGTACCGATATTTACATAGCGTTAGACTGAGTGAACAGGGTTTTGCGCTTTTGGGCGCGCGATAATACATAACCAGGTTGGGTACACCCCCTTTCACCCTTTTTTCCGCTGCTCTCAGGCACGCACCAACGAAAGGTCCGTGGCACTTAAATTGACATCTGCAAACTAAGAAAGAGAAGGGACTTTTCCTCTCGCGCAGGTCAGCGTCCACTTGAAGTCGAAGCCCTTAGGATCATCCGATGTTACAGCGACAGGAGGATGCATACACCCGGTCAGAAATCCGGCGTCGAACGCTCGTTGAATAGCGGCGTCTCGGACCCACAACACAGGGGCGCCACGATGCGTGGCTCCCACATGAAGATTGCAACTGAAAGAGCAATGCGGCACGTTGTTGCACATCCCTCCCTGCAACAATATTTGCTCAATGTGACTTGCCTTGTCGGCGGGCGCTTGGGTTACCGTGATGCCGCAGAAATCGGCTTGTGTCCAGCAGCAGGAGGCCGCCAGGTCGTCAAAGCGAGTGGACGCGTCTTCACATCCCTCTCGCTTGGAGATCGCCCATGCCCTCGACCAAGCGATTTAGCCACCGAAAACGTTCGACAACATCACCAGCTAACCATCCGCTATCACCGCATACCAACCAAGGTGAGCTGAGATCATCGAAACTTGCACAACAAGCGGTTTTCCCTCTGCCACCTCTGAGCTTCAACCTAAGCCTAACGTTCCTCGCCCCCCGTCGAAGACGCAGCCGCCACGCCGTAGCTGCGTTCGTCGCAGCCGCTCGCTTCGGAAGCGGCGCCTGCCAGTTTCGCCAATCACGCGGGCGTTCACGCGGCGCACGCACATCGCCTGCACCCAGTACCCTCCGTGGTATGCACCACGCCATGGAGTACACCATAGAAGGACAGCCAATAGACCCAGCAACCCCAGATGCGTTCGCATCCGCCGTCAAGCCAAAACAGCGAACCTCCAAAACGCCGGCAGTCAGCTACTCTCAAGCAAAGAACCCATGCACAGCACCCCGACCGGCCAGCACGCCCACAAGCGCAGACAACAGCCTGAAAATTACCCCACTTTCCCGCGAGGGGAACCCTGTGGAGATGCGACGCATCTTGGGGGTTCACTTGGTGTTTCTGTTGGGTTGATTCTCTAATTGCGTGAAACGTGTGAGGAACGCGTATCATGTATTCACCCTTCACGCTGACGAAGTTCAGCATCGGCCGCTCGCTTCTCGCGTACGGCAGCGGCTTCATGCTGACGAAGTTCAGCATCGGCCGATCGCTTCTCGCGTACGGCAGCGGCTTCACGTTGACGAAGTTCAGCATCAGCTGGTCGCTTCAACCGTTTGCGTTCGGTATCACGTTTACGAAGTTCGGAATCGGCTGCTCGCTTCAATCCTTTGCGTTCAGCATCACGTTTACGCCGCTTCGCAGCCTTGTCTTCAGTGGTGCTAGCATTCCTGTTATCACAGCGATCGGTGCTTGTTACGGTTGCGCGGGGGATAGCAGAATTGTTAGGCTCCATTCAACGCATCGATGAAAATCGGAACGCCGGTGCTGGAACGACCGCGGCTATGACGCAACACAATCCAACACAATCCACTTTATTCCAATCCAATCCAAATCCAATCCAATCCAAGCCAACCCAAGTCAACCCAATCGAATCCAATCCAATGCCCCTCGCGAGAGAGTGTTCGCTATCGGAGAGGAGAGGGGGTGAGCGGCGGAGAGCGCACCTCGCGCGGCGAGGAGAATGGGGGAGGGGTGTTGACGGACAACAACGCCGTATGGAAGGACAAGGCGAGTGATTGAGATGCAGTCGCATCTAAAAGAAACCACCTCCGCCTGCAGAACCTTTGCCAGAAGACATCCAAATCGTGCTACGACCCCAAGGCGGCCTGGACCTCCAAACCGTACCTGCAGCATCCCTTGCAGACCTTGTCCAAAGGCAAGCAAATGTCACTCACAACAATGAGGATCAACTCCGAGTCAAGCAGAAATCTAACTTCATTGTGATCAGCACCCCGTCAAAAGCGCGAGCCAAGCAATACCTCCAACTAACGACCCTTCAATAACAAGGAGCAACATACCTCCTCTCCAACCACATCCCCCCACCGTCCAACACTTCTGTTGGTGTTTGTTTGTTTGTTTGTTTGTCTTTATTCGCATCTTGCACAACGTACATGACGCTGGGAGCAAGCAGTAAAAGCTGTCAAAAATCGACAGCTTGACAGAGCTGCAAGCCCCCAAGCACTGGGCAGCGTAACGGCAACATCAAATACAACTTGTATATTGAAAAGAAAAGAGGAGCAAAAGAGAGAGAGAGAAAAAAAAGAAAGAAAAGAAAATGGACCAAAAATTAACTGCCAACACAGTAAATACGCAGACACCGTACTGTGGTATTACACGTACTTCGGCATTACACAAACTGCACATGCTATCATATATTATACAAAGAATAACAAAGAATATAATATCATGTATCATACAAAGAATATAATATCATTTATTATACAAAAAATAACACAGTCAAAGATAGGGCTATACACTGGAGAAAAAGAAAGAAAAAAATGAAAATAAAAATACAATTTTTGTACGGTCATCAATACGAGGCGCTCGATAGAGGAAAGACTAGTCTTTTGACATCGTGTGTACCGATGTGCAACAAACAATCAGCACATTCAACATTTTTTATAATACTGTCGTAGTTCTTGGAAAGTCGTTTCGGGGAGTCTAATGTCCTGGCGATTTAGTTCATTTAATAGTCTTGGAAGTTTATTTTGCAGGGTTTGCAGTCCATATGTAGTTTTGTACGTTTTGACACAGAACGGTTCAACATGCCTTGTTCGGTATGTTTTGGTGCTCTCTTGAAGTTTTGCTAATTTAGAAAAAAAGGGGGAGTTGTTAAGCGTAGCCTGCTTTACAGCTTTACAGAGTAGGTAATCGAACGTTTTTGCAATAGGCATTATATTATATTTCGGGAATAAATGTTGCGTAGGTGAACGCGTAGGAAGGTTTTCGAGAACTCTAATAAACTTTTTTTGTAATCTGTGCATACTCTGTAGATTCGTTCGCGTAGTTGATGCCCACACTAAGTGGCAATAATTAATTCTGGATAAAAATAAAGTATTATATACTCACAACATAATGTTACGCGGTAATATGTGCTGGTGGCGGTACAGTAAGCCGACTACCTGCGATAACTTCACGAATAGGGAAGTTACGTGACTATCCCATGAAAGGTTTTCGTGAAAAATTACCCCTAAAATCTTAATTCTTGGTACAATTTCCACAGCGGTTGATCCTAAAGATATTGTGTTGTTGATTATTACGGTTTTATGTCTGGCCCGGAAAAGTACAGCTTTAGTCTTAGCAATGTTTATTTTCAGACAATTGTTTAGCGTCCATGCATCTAGTTTAAGAAAAATTAGGTTTGCATCATCAATTAAATCATCGGCTACGCTACCAGTTAAGAATATAGTGGTGTCGTCTGCGTAAATGACGAATTTAGCATGCCGCCCTATACTGACTATGTCATTCACAAACATATTAAATAAAAAAGGTCCCAAAATACTGTCCTGGGGTACTCCTGCTAGAACTGGCAAAGGATCAGAGGAAGAACCGTCCACAGTAACTATTTGGCTTCGGTGTTCAAGATAAGATCGCACCAGTGATCCGGCCTTTGCCCGAATACCATACCGCGCGAGCTTTTCAAGTAACAGATTGTGATTAATGTGGTCGAATGCCTTTGACAAGTCGATGAAGATTCCTAAAACAAGATTTCCTTGCTCAAGTTGTGTGAGTAGATGTTCTTTTTGTGTCAGCAAAGCGTGTTGTGTACTGGAACCCTTGCGAAACCCAAATTGGCACTCCGATATTATGTTATGTTTTTGTTCAAATTGCGACAGTCGCTTTAGTATTACTTTTTCGAGAATCTTAGAGAAGACAGGAAGTATCGACAATAGCCTATAGTTTCCCATATCATTTCGGTCACCTTTTTTAAAGACAACTGCCACTCTTGCAATCTGCATCCTTTCAGGAAAGATAGCCTGATTTGTACACAGATTGAAAATATGCGCAATACATGGCCCGAGTAGATGCGCGACGTGCTTTATTGGTTTAACTTGGTAACCATCGAAATCTTTGGCGTTGCTATTATTTAAACTCAATATTGTGGTACTTATCTCACAGTGATTTACCGGATCAAGAAAAATGGTGCTGTTAATGTGAGGTATATCCCTAAGGTCATTACGCACTGTATTGTGAGAAGCAATTCATTGAATGCGTTTGCAAGCGCCTTTCCCGTGACCTCCACGTCGTTTATTTTTAGACGGTGTATTCTTTAAGCTGGAATCTTTTGGTTTATTATTGTGTTTAGTTTTCGCCACAACACGTCTACACGGCCAGCAGCTGAATTAAATGAAGCAGTGAAATAGTCTCGCCTCACCTTTTTGAGGTCTTTATCCAAACGATTACGAATTACCTTGTAAGTTTTAAATGCTTCTTGGCTTCTATTTTTGAGAAATTCGTTGTACAGCGCATTCTTTCTAGTGATTCTTGCTGATAACTCAGCCGTGACTCACGGTTTTCTTAATTTTTTCTTTTCTTAAAAGATGTATACGGAAAACTAGCGTCGTATACAGATTTCAATATTTTACAAAATTCATCATAGGCGCTGTTCGCGTTTTTTTCCCTAAGTACACTGTCCCAACGGGTTCGGGCTACTTTATGATAGAAAGTAGCAAGAGTTCTTTCTGTAATGTGCTGCACCTGATGAGTTGTATTTGTTCGCTTAATCCGGACGTGTTCCTTAGAGCATAAAAATATAGGGAGATGGTCACTTAAATCTGATACAAGTACTCCGGTTCGAATGTTTTCCGAGTGTAAATTTGTGACGAATATGTCAATGAGTGATGATGAGTTGACGGCGAGTCTGGTGGGTAGTGTAATTACGTTCCGGCAACCATTTGACTTTAGCAGAACCTCTAGCTTAACCTGCGAGGTATCACATTTCAGCATGTTAATATTAACATCGCCACCACAAATTACATTAGGCTGATTATTATTCAGAAAATCAAGAAGTGTCTCAAGATATTCTAAAAAAGGTGTCAGGGAACCGCTTGGGGGACGGTAGCATACAACAAGAAGAGTGCCTTGAAGTTTTATGGTCAATATTTCGTAGTCATGCGTCATCGGAGAAAATTCAGGTATCATTTCACAAGAAAATGCCTTTTTAAGCAAAATACAAACTCCGCCGCCACGGCCTGTGGGGCGATTGAGATAGAAAGTGTGGTAAGATGGTTTACGAAAGACTTCGGATTGTTGTGTGCACCATGTCTCAGTTAACATGAGAACATCAAATGATGGCTTTATTTGATCTAAGAAAAGATTGAAGTCGACTGCTTTGTTTCGAATGGATCGTACGTTTAAGTGTAGACATTTAAATGACTTTGAAAACGGAGTACCTAGGTGTTTATCAAAAGCGTGCGGTTGCACGTAGTCTTCGGAATGGGCGGATGCCATGGTATTTCCAGTTTGTTTTATTTTTCTTCATCTTATCTGAGCCGGTCGCGGTCGCAAGCATTAGTAACCACCACCACTGGGTCGCCATCTACTTTGCGCATGAGTACTTTGTTGTTGTACTGCCATACGTATTTGAAATTGTTAGCCTTGGCCCAGACTTTTGTTTCAAAAAGCAGAGTGCGTGTTCTTTTCGTCAAATTTTAAAGCAAGAACAAGTCCTCATGCGCATCAGACAGTTTCTTCCTATTCTGCCACCACATGTCCCTGTCGGTCTGTTTCGCAAAGCGACAGATTACGCCGGGTATCTTATCTTTCTTGGGAGGGAGGCGGTGGATGGATACAATGTCATTTTTGTCCAGAAGGGGCAATTTTATTTTGGCTGCAAGCTTATTGATTTCACTGACCAAGTCTTCGTTTTCAGCTGTCTGTATGCCGTGAAATTCAAGATTAAGTCGCCTGCTTCGCAATTCAAGGTCACCGACCTCGCGTCTCATCTGTACAAGCTCGTCATCCTGAGCTTCCACTTTTTACAGCCTCCGCTTCAAATCCCTTACTTCCTGCTCGTTGCGCTCCGTGCGTGTTAATAGTTCGTCGTAACGTTCGCTCATGAATTGTACACTGTCTTCAATGCTTTCCACAGTTTCCTTCAATGGCATCAAGTACTCGAGTTTTTCATGAAGTGATTTCAGCCATGTCCGTATATCCTGTGTATCGGGGTCAAAGCTAGGTTTCTCGGGCGGCTGTGGCCGAGACTTGGAACGTCTGCATACTGCGCAACGCCAAGCGTTGCGATACGGCTCGCCCTTTGACTTTATCGTTGTGTCCGAAACTCCGGCACATTTCCCGGTGTGATACTTGCTACTGCAGTCACTGCACTTTATAACCGAGTCACTCGCGACAAGTTGTACACGGCAAACTTGACATTGTTCAGTTGACGACATTGTCACACTTGGCAGCAGCAGCAGCAAGAGAAGTAATGAAGGAAAAAACACACGAGAATGTAACAACTAACCTGCAACAACGCAAAGCGCTGCATCAGACGGTCGTTCTTTGACGCTGCCGCTGCTGCCAATGTGGTGTAGCGGGGTCCATCGGGCTTGTTTTATAGTGCGTCCTTGACTTGCAGCGCTGTTTGCTTGTAGTGGCGGGATTCCTGGCTTGATTTCAAGCAGCTCGGTGTACGCCCACCAAGAACACAGGGGAGGGGGGGGGGGTCCTGATGCTCGTGGTGTTGACGTCAGCTATTTTCTGGCAATCTGCAACAACCCAAAGTGCTGCATCAGACGGTCGTTCTTTGACGCTGCCGCTGCTGCCAATATTCAATGCCCAACAGAAGACGATGCAAGCACCATACTTAGAAACCTAACTGACTACAACCCAGCGCTTCACATACTGGATGCCAAAATACTTTACAACTCCTTATTGGGGCAAATACTCTCCAACGGAACAACAATATCATACTGGGTACCCTACAGGGCAGCGATCGTATGCTGCTACCCTTTCCAGAGGAAATCCGTAGCCTGCTTTAACTGCTGGCGACCCGGCCACAGACAGGGCGTCTGCCCCCACACGCCCCCTACGCCTCGATGCACCAAGTGCGGCTCTACCACACCGACAGAAAACCGCCCGTGCAACCCCAACTGCATTCTCTGTGCAGACTCCCACCTCACCGGAGCATCGTGTTGTCCACGCCGCTTCCAACCACGACGTCCCCACCAACCACACATCGTCGCCCTAGTCTCCCAGGCTGAGCACCAACCCCAAGCAAGAGAAAACTCCACAAAGAAGCAAGAACCCAGCCGTGAAGAGTTGACGTACAGAGATGCCCTTCCACATTCACCCAGTTGATCATCTCAAGAAAGAAACACGCAGGTGAGCCCCCAAGGTCTTCCCAAACCCTTACACAACACGCCTCCTACAACACAACCCCAAACAACTCAAACCAATGCACACCAAGTACTTATCAAAGATATACAGGCCCTACGAGCTGAAATTATAAAGCTGCGGCAATAAAACGCCCAGCTTAAAGAACAGAATCTCTTATTGAGACAACAACAACACTCATCCTCTGAAGAAGAGACATGCAACCAACAATCATCTCACGAACCCTCCCCCACAAAATCCCCACCACTCAAACGAAGGGCAACGTTAGAAAGCGCTAATTCTGCAGTGTCAATAGATATGGCCAATAACTACGAACACAGCGACAAGAATATCTACAACTTCACGACTCTGTCACAGCAGCACAAGCCGCCATGCAGGAATCTAACATGGCTCTACACAATGAACTACTTACATGGATGAAAGAACTTCTACCACAACGACTAGCAATGCCAACACCCGACCCATCTGCCAGTACCCCCTACCCATCGAAATGGAAGCAGATGCCGACCTATAAAACACACACTGCCTGGCAATGGAATTGTAGAGGCTATCGCGCCAAACGCCCCGCGCTCCAAACACACCTGTCAACCATTCATAAGCCCCCATGGTTATAGCACTGCAAGAAACAGGTACTATTGTGAAAATGACAGGATACCAGACCTTTCAAACGCCCGAATACCCCCAAATAGCAAAACTCGTACAACGCAATATAAGCGCAGAACAACGCGTCTTTTCAAATATTAATATTCCACGTAACTTCGTCGCACTATATCCTCTTCAACCCGACAACACCAAATAACACGTGCTCAATCTATACAGCTCCCCAAAAAACACCCAACACAACTTCAAACACGTTCTCATGGAAGCACTACGAGAAGGAGGCAGTCAACCCTTCTGGTCATGGGGGATTTCAATGCACCACACGTGGCATGGGGCTACACGCGAACAACAAAAAAAGGCCGGCTCCTCTGGGAAACAATACAAGAACTACAGCTGACTCTACACAACGAACCGGACATATCCACGCGCATAGGCAACAGCACACAAAGGGACACAGCAGATGATCTCGTATTTTCCCATCGCCTAAATGGCATAACCTGGACACCCACACTAAACACACCTGACAGTGACCATTACATTCTTGAAACAACCTTCGCGTACAAATCTGCCCTAATAAAAAAACCGGAACAAAAACACATCACTGATTGGGACGGTTTCCGAACCTCGACCCTCAACGTTTCACCGCCATCCAACCAAACGGACGAAGAGCTAGAACGGTGGCTCAACCAAAAAATGCAGGCAAAGAAAGAGTACGAAAAATTGTTGATCCCAAACTACCAGTTCCCTACGCCGATTCACGCATACAGCATTTGTGGGAGGCGTACCGCAGCATAGAACGCCGGTGGAGAACCCGCAAACACAGAAAGGCCCTCAAAAAACGCCTTGCCCAATTACACAGGGAGATCATAGAACATGCCGCGCCACTAACCCGAGCACAGTGGCACCAAGTATGCGACGAAATGACGGGAGGACTGTCCATGAAGCGCACCTGGGCCCTCCTGCGCCAACTCATGGACCCCGCAGCTTCTAAATCACGCACTACGCAGCGCATAACCAAACTAATGCATAACCAGGCCACCACGGGACAACAACTCATGCAGACACTACGAAACATGTACATCCTCTCAGCAGCGAATGCCTCCCCACCCGACCCAATATATCCAGGCTATCCAAACCCCACACTAGACACAGAAATCACAACTGCAGAGGTACAGAGCGAAATTTTAAAGCTCCGACGCGGAAAAGCTCCCGGCTCCGACAAATCACCAACAAGATACTAAGACACATAGACGATCAAGCCCTCGACGCAATCACGACACTCTTCAACCACCACTGGACGGCAGGTACTCTTCCAACCACATGGAAACATTCCAACATCTCGCTAATACCTAAACCTTCAAAACCAATAGAACTAGAAAACCTCTGTCCCATTTACCTTACGTCTTGCTTAGGAAAACTTCTCGAGCACATAATACATAACAGAATAACGAGACACCTCGAAGACCAAGACCTCCTCCCACCCAACCTCATAGGGTTTCGCGCAGGGCTATCAACTCAAGACACACACATTCAAATTTACCACGGCATCATTAAAGCTCCTTAAGACAATGCCGCGATCCTCGCCTTATACCTACACAAGGCATTTGATCCCATCTCCCATGCAGCAATACTACAAGCGATCACATCTCTCAACCTAAGGCAACGCACACACAAGTACGTGCTCACTTTTCTCACTGGCAGGACTACCACACTCAGAGTAGGCCCCCTAATTTCTCCAACCTTCCCAATGCCAGCAAGAGGCACTCATCAAGGCGCTGTCCTCTCACCCCCGCTTTTCAACCTGGCAATGATACCCACTTCATGCAGCCTGGAAAACATACCAGAACTGAGATCTACAATATACGCAGACGACATTACACTATGGGTACCCCGCGGTAGCGACGCACATATCGAGGAAGTTCTCCAACTGGGAACCACGGCAGTCGAACACACAACAAGGGAAGCCGGTCTCACATGCTCGGTGCAAAAATCCGAACTGTTAATCCTGCACCTATCGCGAACACAATCCCCCGCCAAACACAACATCCATATATAAATAATAATCACCCCATTCCGCATGTAAGTAACTTACGCATCCTAGGCCTTACTGTTCAAGCAAATAGAAGCACAACCCTCACACAACGCGCCCTCCGAAATCACACTCTACAGACCATCGGACTCATAACAAGAATAACAAACAGACACCACGGAATATCCGAAATGGAACGCCTCAGACTTGGCAAAGCTTGATAATAAGCCGTTTTTGCTACCATCTACCATACGCGAATCTACCGAAAGCCAACAAAAACGACTTGGACACACTACTCAAAGCCTACAGAGCCGCGCTGCTACTGCTCCACCACGCCCAGACTGCAAGACTACTCGCCCTGGGTGTCCATAACACCATTGACGACCTTGTCGAGGCCCACAAAACAGCTCAAATAAACATATTGTCTCAATCCCTTCCGGGACGAAGGATACTCCACCGGATTAACCTCAACGCAACCGTACCCCTCGACCCACCTCAGGTCATCCCAAACGACCTACGTCAACTTATCAAGATCAGGCCAATTCCTCGAAACATGCACACAACCTTCCATTCGGCCAGGCGACAAGAAAGAGCAAGACACCACAACACCCACTACCCACCCTCGAAGTACACGCTGTACGTGGACGCAGCACAGTATAACTCCAAGGAAGCCTTCACAACAGTAGTACTTACCTCACTCACAGATTCACCAACCAATTGAATAGCCATTCTCCCTAACTCCCCGGTGACAGCGGAGGAATCGACAGTGGCCCGCGCCCTCACACAAGCCCCACCCCCATGAAAATTCTCACGCATTTTCAACAACCACTTCGCATCTTTGGCAAAGGCACCATATCTAAAGTAGCACTGCAAATCTTGCGGAAGAAGCCCCCCACCCAAACCCGTGTTGCTGCTGTGGACCCCGGCCCACACTGTAATAGGCGGTAACAAGGCGGCCCACCATCAAGCTCGAGCAGTGACCACCCGAGCAGGCCTCTCTTTTCCGCCTAACAACGGTGTCCCGATGGCTTCTCGGTATGCACGTCTAACATATTGCCACGATGACATGGTATACGGGGGCTCACATTTTTAGCAAGCTGCTGACGCCGCCAAGCGGCTGCACGGCTTTATGAGCGAGGGGATCGGCCTGGTTGCTCTGTGTTCTTCTTCTTCTTCTCTCTTCTCGCCTGCGGCTGCTGGCTGTTCTGATCGCCGCTCTTCCATCATTAAAACCTCCTTCCACCTGGACTCGGCTCGGCTTTGTGACGTGACATTTTCGTGGAGCTGCTGGGTAGCTGTCCATGCACTTTGACCCGGACGATTGCTTCGCTACTGGTTCGGCCTCGGTGGACACAACACCCGTCCACAAGACCAGCCGGCGCCTGCGTGGCCTTCAGCCTGAGTTCGGCCGCCTTGCTACGCCAACCAGGGCCGCGCCGAGCAGGGTCGCGATGGTTTCAACGGCGAGCCAGACAAGTATGCAAGCCCCGCCAGTGGTGCTCCATACCCCGCGCACTCCGAGGCCATTCTACGGTGAGAGGTTTGAGGACGCCGAAGATTGGTTGGACAGCTTCGAACGTGTGGCGGCGTTCAACGAGTGGGACGAGGTGCGGAAGCTCAAGCATGTGTATTACGCTCTCGAAGAGAACGCCAGGACGTGGTTCGAAAACAATGAAGCTTCTATAAAAACGTGAGCCCCCGTATACCATGTCATCGTGGCAATATCGAGAAGTCACCCAGCACTACCGACTCCTCCGCAGGCACTATCCCCCACGGCACCCGTAAGAAAAGCACGCTGCCGCCAACATGTGGCGCATCCTACAAACTCACTGCTTCCCCCACAGAACCACGCTCACACACACGCACCCACAGAAGTTTCTAACACCACACTGCCCTCATTGCCACCAACGTGATACCCACTTTCATTCGCTGTGTGAGTGTCCACACGACCCATTTCCCGTCTACCCCACGCCCCACCACTGGGAACAGGCCTTGGAGAGCTCGGACCTGGCGGTTCAGGAAACTCTTACCGCACGGGCCCTTGCGGTCGCTGAAGCCGTATGGGCTTCGGCTATCCCTCCCCACTAAATCACAGTTGTAAAATAAAGTAGTTCTCCCTCTCTCCCTCTCCAGCAGCATAGTCATTCGACCCCGCGTCCTTGCGCACAAAGCCTTGTCGCTCACCGTCGATGAGGGGGGGCAGGCGGAGGACTGACGAAAACCAGACATCGGGAGGATTGGGTGATTGAACCCGATAATATTGCAAACGGGCGTCGTAATGACAATACGCCGATCGTAACACTACTGACTAAGTTAACTTTAAGGCTCGCTCTTGCCTCGGCCCGATAAATGTTTCTTGCGGGCTCTCGCAATTGCCTAATACTTTACCATCCTCAACACGTTCGACTGCCCTACTCCGCTTTAGAGTACACATGTGCTGTACTCATGGGCTGAGTACACATGAGCGCACTTAGGCTAGCACCACCAATGCTTTTTCATGCGTGGTGGTGACGTAAGTGGCTACATCAATGAAACTGGGATTCTCGTCAATCTATCGTCCCTCTGTCGGCACGTTTGTTCTGTGAAGGACGAGTTTGTTTGTTCTGCATGTGTGTCACGCTCCTCGACAATTTCTGTAATCGAATTTGCTCACGTTCCAGGATTCAGAGTTCCTTAGTGGCTTTCCTGGTATTATCCCTCCCCTCACAAAAGAATAGGAGTGGGCCTGGAGACAGCCCTGTCGTGGTTGTGAAGGTTGCGGCACAGACCTTCACTATCGTGTACAGGAGTCAGAAAAAAGGTGTTTCCTGAGACATCGACACGTGCCTCCCTGTGAGAGTGGCGGAAAGGGCAATATTATGACCCCGAGTAAACATCGCGTTTTAATTACACCGAGCGTTATAAACAACGCTCAAGGGCATGCACTTTCATTCTGTAGTCAAGTCTTTTCTCCGGCAGTCAGGTCTTTGTGTACGGAGTTGTTAAAGGTTCCTGGGGTCATTAAGGATAAAAGGCGCGATGGTGGTGTGTTGGAACTAAGACATCAACGTTGGTGATACGTGTTGTTGTTGAACAGGTTCTATGTGTGGTATATACTGCTACGGGTAGTTGTGAGGGGTAAAGAATAACTAAGTTATTATAATCAAGGAAGATAAACAATATAAGCTGGAGACTTTAGAGGCGCCGCCAAAGGGCATAACGCCTGCAAGAGCACCTTCTTTTTCCGTGCTCCACTGGCGTTTCAAACGCATTTAAATAATGTTGTCGGGTTCACATGACACCTTCAAGAAACGCTCAAAACTAGCCGTGGGCAACAATCAGTTTGATAATAGCTATTCTTATGTCTTTAGTACATTGTATTCCCGTAACGCGGCAGTGTTCGCATTTTGGTGTCACACCTATGAAAAAAAGCATAGGTATTTCTTCGACGTTAAAACGCAAATCTCCGTTGGTTTGGTTTCGTCGTGCGTAAATTAAAACATTTTTATTATAAATGTTTTGATATTATTTCTCTGTGCAGCGCTTTAATAAAGATCAGAATGTCATGTAATCTTCTCAGTCCGTTAGATAAACCTTGTTTACTTAGCAAGGTATTTACCAGTAGAAGGGAGTTGTGCATGAACTGCGACGATGCGGACAATTAGGTGTATGTTCCTAAGCGTGAGCTGCCTGACCAATGTCAGAACTCCACATAGAAGAACACTATCATTCTTATAGGCCCCGCATTTTACACTATTATGGAGCCAAAAATCTTTTGGCCTCACTTCATGAATTATGTAAATGCATATGCCGGGTGGGCAGTTAGTTAAACGTAGATACGCTTGATGTTTGGCGCATACTTTTGAAAATTAGGTGGGTATCTGCTCCTTTCGTCGCAAACGTCGACGAAAGACGATAGTATTCGCTCTCTCGCTCACCTCTTATGCTGTTCCTCTCCCGTCGTGCTCCACCCAAGGTAGACACGCTAGAGGTTTGCTCAAGTCAATTTATATTCATCGCGTTCCACATCTTTAGGCTGGGTGCTTCGATGACAGCGCTTCAATACGGTAGATACACGCGTCAATCTAAGCCCCCCAATACAACGTTTATAGAACCATGTTGCACCACTTCGCGTGCGTTCCAAGTGGAACGTGGAACCTATCTAGTGGAACCTTTCGTAACTGTTGCCTTTAAACATCTTTAAAATGCCGCCAATAGCTGTAGTGGCACAGACCACAGCAGGCAACAAAGTGGATTTTTTTTTCAGTGCTGTAGTAATTGTTAGCTCAAGCTTCCGCAGAAATCAAGCTTCCGTGAATTATTTATAAAAGAACACTGAAAATATCACTTGTGTATTGATTTCTGCCTCATATTTGAGTCCTGTTTTGTTCATGTTCAAAAATATTTACAAATGTGAACATCGTCACCGGACTTAGTCGTTTATATTTGGCTGTGAGTATATAAACATTTGGCTCGGAGTATTAAAAGCTTCTGTGTCACTTTACCGGCTGGCTTTTTCGAGTCACAGACAGACGGACAGAAAGACAGACAGAACCAAAAATCATTTTCTTAACTAGCCTTAAAAATACTATCGCTTTTAAAAAATTGCAGCTTTTGACGACGAAACGCAAAACGGACGCCCTGACCTACTTCTTCTGTCTCGAGAGCTTTGTCTCGACTGTCACAAAAGAAGGTCAAGCAGTGCCAACGTGGCCCTTTGCATCTTAGCAAACCTCTAATGTGTGGCTCGAGCCAGGAAAGGAACAACGTAGGAGGTGTCGGATGAGACAGGAGAAGCAGTTATGTGGCAGGGGCGGTCGTAGGAGGGCAACTTTGGACAACGTTTGCAGTGTCGCGTCCACATGCGCTGCCAGTTTTTTGTTCATTATGTAACAGTTGATCAGTATTTCCAAGGTTTTCGACAAGAATAAGTAACAGAAAGACCTTCATAGATGAGTTCACGTATGTAATTACCCAGAAGTCCGTGAAATACATACACGCGAGAGATATAAATGATTAACAAAAAATTAATGGGGCATTTCATAGAGAGGCAGACGAAATAACCAAGAGTTAAACAAAGCAAAATACTGGAAGTACTGAGTAACAGAAAACACAAACCATACGTGTTCACCGGGCATACGTGGCATACGTGGTTCACCGGGCATACGTGGTCCCCTCTGCACGGTTGTAGCGTGTGACATTGCGGGGCCACATCACCAGTGGAGGCGCATGGTGATACGGCGTGTATTTCAAACCTGGCTCGCTTGGAAGCACCGCGGTCCTCTTTCGACAGCACGCTATGAGACAACTTGTTTGTGTTCCAAGGTGTCGTGGTTGCTTTTGTGGACGACCACTTGGACAGAGCACGAGTCCGAACACCTGACTTCAATGCGTCCCGGGCACACTCCACTCTTACAACGTTCTCCTTCGTCTTACCACAAAGAGGTCACGTCTACGATGCATTCGCTTTCTCTTGTGGGCACGTTGAGTGCTGGGCGCCGTAGCACGAGTGAATTAAATTGGCGCCACTGCCTTGCGTCGTCTCCTATTTCGTCTCTACTCGTCAGCGGGCCGTTGACCTTGTGGTAGGCCTAGCGCATCTCCAAAATCCTCCGCATGACTAGTTTTATACTGTTTTCCCGAAATGGTGTGTAGGAACATAGATGGAGGTAAAAACATTGGAGTCCTTAAGGCGTTTCCGACGATCCACTATATGGCGCGTAGATAATTTCGGTAGTGGCCAACTTGTGGTGTGAATGCAGTTCAAAATGCCCAACAGGACAAGAGAGCTTGGGGTAAACGCTCGGTTAGAGCAAATACAAAATTTCCAAGTAGCAGAGGTATCAGGACACGATATTTGAGTTGGCCTAGCGACAAGCCATAACTGCCGCATAAAATTGAAGCTCCGGATTGGCCGTTCACAAGTTAACGCTTATTTAGTGTCGAGTTTTCTGCGCCTGTACGGCTATTCTATACTTTCAAACGGTCACACACGCGTAAATAATCTGTCAATTCAAGATTCTGCGGGGTGAAATTTCAACTAAGCAAATCACCACATCTTAATGGAACTATTAACGCCTAAAAATTTTGTTGTGGTCAAAATGAGATACTTGGAGCTTGTGCGGCGTATCATTAAAGGGCGTGGAGAGCGGAGGCAGACGTAAGGAATATAAATGCATACAGCTGATCAATCAGTACTGCATAGATATCCGTTTACACAGGAATATCACACCGGATGCACGAATGATGGAAAATAATTGCAGAAGGTGCTGATTGAAACGTCCTGGGGCGTATGTTTACACTATTTAATTAATCTATTTTATGTAGCAAAGACGTCTAACGAGGGTAGTGAATGTAAAAAGCGATGCCTCTACATGGAGATCGAAATATAGCTATCGAGGAGACAAGATGGGCGTAACCTTTGCAGATAAAAGCCGTACAATATGGACCAGTTAGAGATACCATAACGGCAACAGGCACAATCCATCAGCGGGTTCCACAACTGACCAACTGTTGTCACACCTTTGGGCCGCGCCATTATTGAAATGTGGTTATTGGGCGCGTTGTTGCTGACATTGTCTGGCAACAAGCGCGCCTGAGATGCTAGTGACTGAAGTGGGGGCGATTTTTATGCGGCATAAAATGTCTGTTTAGCTCAAAAAATGCTGCTGGGAATATGGAGGGCATTCACTTTCATTCACTACGGATGTAGTGCGAGAACGAGTCGCGTACAATATTTTGCTTGCCAGCTTTTCGATTGGAATGTCAACATCTCACGCTTTCGCGCGGCTTTAAAAAAATGTCATTCTAACCAATCCACTGCATCGAATATTCAGTTTTATTTCGTAATCGCCCTGAAAACAAAAGGAAGAGCACTTAGTTGTTCTCACGGTAGGTGAGGTGTGTTTTTCTCAATTGTTGTTCCCGCTAATTCCCGAAAAATGTTTCTAAGAGTAAAACATATTTAGCTACTGCAATGTACTGTTCGTACATTTATACTTGATTTCGATTGCCCTGATTTGCCCCATTTTACGGCTACAATGAAGCATTCCCTTCATCAGTGCATTCTGGGTAGGAAGGTGTTATTATTTACAAGTAGCTGTGCTTGGGAACTCGTTGCGAATTCCCCAGAACACAAACAGTCTTATGGGGTTTATCTGCCAAAAATGCACCAAACCTGGCGAAGTGAAGCTCTTTTTAATCCATCGGTGTAGACCGGGCTTTGGTCGATGCCACTTTGAAGAAATAATCATCAGCCCGTCCGAGAGGCCAAGGTGCATGATCAGCGAAGCTCTACGAAATATGATGTTGGCGTTTAGTGATTATAGTGTTTCACGCCCCAACGCTTCAAAGGCAATAAGGCACACTGTAGTGGACGGCTTCGGATTTATTTTTACCATCTGGGGATATTCGACGCGTGGCAAAATGTCAAACGTAAGGGCGTTTTTGCTTTTTGCCTCCGACTGAATAGTGGGCGCCGAGGCAGGGAATCGAACTCGCATTCTTGGGCCCAGCAGCACAGCGTCTTATAGGCACTGACCCACCACGGCGAGTCACGTCGTAGAGATGACGCAAACTTTAGTTGAGGGGAATGAACACTGTGTTGGACCTCTGGGTCCTCCAGCTGCGGCGCAAAGCTCAGGAAAGGGAGCGACACGTCGTGATACGATGACGCTTTAATGGAAACTAGAAGAAGAAGTGGCGCGAGCCAACGCAGCCACGAGAGCATGCGGCAGCTCGTGAAGAGCATGATGAAAATGATTATGTTCAGCGTCGTCTGCTAGAAGGGGTGAAGACGAAGAAGTCACAACAAACACAATTTTCTTCTCTGGAACGTTCACGCAGTAACCCTTGAGGAACACACACACTGTGACAGCGGTTTCAGCTTATCATTTGCGATGACGTTCGCTTTACCGTCGCCCGTCTTTACGCCCCCCAAAAGCCGAACGGACGTATTCCGTTCCATAGACCGTCCCGATTTCGCGACGAGTTCGTGTGGTGTGCCGGCCCCTGACCCAAAAGCCTAACTCTTTTCTTGAGAAAACAAACACGGCTGTGTACTCTTTGAGGACGCGGCGATGAAAGAAATTATAGGCCGTGTGAAGGATGACGGGACACAGTCTGGTCGTTCGTTGCCAAAGCTGCTCTTCCTACAACGCCTCAACCTATACTGCCGACTAGCCTTCAAACAAAACGTATGAAATCCCGGGATTTCTGTTTGACGGACGACAAATAGAGATGAACCTTTTGGGGATCGTGGCAATCACGCAACCACCGTTCTGGCTAGTTATCCCTCTCCGCCGGTGGAGGGGAAGAAGAAGACGACCAGGCGCGGCAACGCACATCGCATCGGCTCCGCATGTTATAACCAATTTCGCAGTGCTAATTGATTTCTCCGACGGATTAATATCACCCTTCGACGCAGCTTCGTCAGGAGCATCGACCGATACCACTCTTGGTCAGGTGCAGTGATTCTTTAACGATTTGTGGGAGTTCAACGGATTCCAGCGTGGTCGCCTCGCTAAGCCTAAGATAGGCTTGGCTCGAGTACGGCCCCAGGCGCGCCGGGAGCGGCCGCCGAGCTCCGAGGATGGCACCTACCGCCGCCGACACGGCTGCCATGGATATTGGCGACTCTTCAGCCAGCGGTGAAGATCTACAGCCAACGAATGTGCTACTCAACCACGACATCGGGCGCACGGCCGTCGCAGTCAGCGGCACCGAACTCCTACCGACCGACACCGAGGGCTGGCAAGCCGCCGGCAAGCGCCTGCGGCAGCGAGTCCCCACCACGGCAAGCAGTGAGCCTACCGGTTCTCAAGTGAACCCTACAACCAGCCGCGCAGCATACGCGAAAAGAGTAGCTGCACGAATTAGTAGAGCGGCCCGCATGCCCCGGGCATTGCCGCGGGAGGAGAGTAAGATTGTGTTACGACCACGTGGCGGCCTCAACGTAGCCCGCACGGAGGCGTCGAGGATAATGACGGCCGTCTTTGCGGCGGCAGGTACTACACTGCAAGAGTCTAAGGACGACACTATCTGTGCTAACGCAGCCCAGAATATCATCGTGGTTAGCACCCCCAGTGAGACCAGGGCTAACAAGTATGCAAGCATACGGCGCCTATGCGTCGGCGAGACAGAGCACGAGGTGTGCGCATACTTATCGGCGCCAAATGGCACGGCCAAGGGAGTAATCCGCGGCATCGCACTTACGGATACGTACCAAGACCTACAGAAGAACATTGTGAATGAGGCCAACCCGCTGGCACTGGACGCGCACAGGATTGGCAATACGACAACAGTAATAGTGGTGTTCGAAGGAACGAAGGTTCCAAACTGCGTCAAGTATGGAGCAATCCTAGTCAAGTGCAGCCTGTACCGCCAGCACTACGAGGTGTGTAAGTGCTGCGGAAAGATAGGCCATCGAACGGATGTGTGCCCCTTCCCGGAGGCCAAAGTGTGTTATGCTTGTAACGCGCCGAATCCCGGCCCCGACCACGAAGGCGAATGTAAGCCACGATGTAAACTATGCAACGGCCCACACCCCACGGGGGCGGCGGGGTGCAAGAACCGGTTCAAGGTCCCGTACGTGGTCACGCGCCGCCGGTGGGAACGAAAGCATGTGGAGCAGCAGCAGCGAGCACTAGGCTTAGCGGATTTTCCGCAGCTGAGGACGAGGGAACACGTGAGAGCGCCGGCGCAGGTGCCGGCGCAAGCGAAGGAGCCAGCTGCGAACAGGCGCAGCCGCTCACGTCATCGCAGCAGCAGCCGCCGCCGCTCCAATAGCCGGCGCCGCAGCGCCAGCCGAAAGGGTCGGGAAGCACGATCGAAGGAGCGTGTCGCGTGGGCCGACATAGTCACGCCGCAGACTCCCAAGCCAGCGCCCTCTAAGCTGCAACCTAACCCCGAGATGATGGCACTAAGGAACGAGAACGAGCGCCTGAAGAAGCGTATCGCCGAACAGGACGCGCGAATGTACGAGATGAACAGGAAGCTGGACTTGCTGATAGCCGCCCAGCAAAGACCACAGCCACCAGTGCAAGAGGCACCCACCGTCGTGGAGATGGTGGAAGGAGAACTAAAGGTGCACGAGTCGGAATCCCAGGCCAAGCGACGAGCAACGGACTCACCCACAGACGGCAAACGAATGGAGGCACCCGCCGTCGTGGAGATGGTGGAAGGGGAACTAGAGGTGGACGAGTCGGAATCCCAGGCCAAGCGACGAGCAACGGACTCACCCACAGATGGCAAACGAATGAAGGCCCTACAAAGACTAGAAGAGCGCTTCAACAGACATGAGGAACGATTCACCAGGTTCGAGGAATCCACCAACAGGCGCCTGGCGGCGCTAGAAGCCACAACGGCAAACATCAACGCCCGCCTCACGACACTCGAGCAAACGTGCCAGGCAGTGTAGGCCAGTATCCAGGCGATCCAGGAGTCGCTGGTACAAATGCAGGCAGCCATCGCAAGACTCAGCGCCGGACCTCACCACCCGCAACCCAGTCAACGACCAACATGGCCAGAACAACATTAGCCCCCAATCAAGAACTGGTGATTTGGCAATGGAACTCGAACGGATTTCACAGCAAACGGGCATCCCTACAGCAGTACATCGGACAGCTACCCCGTCAACCGGACGTTATACTGCTGCAGGAAACACACAGCGAAACCCCCCCCGACATTGCCGGGGTACCACTCCCACGCCAGCCCACCCAGCGCGAGGACAGTTGGGAGGGGCGCAGGGCAGGGAGTGTGTACCCTAGTGAAGAAGGGCATCACATATATCGAGCACGCATTACTGAGCAACAGCGCCATCGAGCACTGCGCAGTGGAGATCGTCACGGGCAGAAGAAGGAAGGAGAGCACCTTCGTGGTCAACACGTACAGTAACCCTAAGCACTACCAGCAGAAGTTCCGGACCTTCGTTCACAAGGCGAGCCAGCTGGCCAAGGACAACACCACGCTGCTCTGCGGAGATTTCAACGCACCCCACACGGACCTGGGCTACCCCAAGACGACCGCTAAGGGACGCACCCTACTCGAGGACGCTGCGGACTCGGGCTATCAACTGCTCAACGACCCGGCAGCGCACACTCGCCACGGCACGTCGGTGCAGCAGGACACCAACCCCGACCTAACCTTTTGCGAGGATTCCGGCAAGGGTGCCGGGACGCGGTGGAGGAACACCGGCGAGACGCTGGGAAGCGACCATTGCATCCTGGAAATCACCGTGCCGCTGAAGTCCAAGGCGCCGACGCCCAGAACACAAGGCATCACCGACTGGAACGCGTACCGCGAAGCTCTGGGAGGCATTCCGGAACACATCGAAGACATCGACAAGTGGACGCAAGCCCTCAACGAAGCAGCCCGATCGGCCACCACCGAAATCGAGCTGGACGACTCCGCACCCCAGGCTGACA
The DNA here is from genome assembly GCF_048455015.1 of Haemaphysalis longicornis. Classification (NCBI taxonomy): domain Eukaryota; kingdom Metazoa; phylum Arthropoda; class Arachnida; order Ixodida; family Ixodidae; genus Haemaphysalis; species Haemaphysalis longicornis. The sequence continues at coordinate 28,796 of NW_027526352.1, forward strand.
GCCGGCTCGCACACCTCCTGAAGGCGAGGAACTCCATACGAGACAGATGGAAGAAGCAGCGCAGCAACCGCAAGCTTCGCAAGAGAGTGGCACTGCTCAACCGAGAGATAGAGAAACACTGCGCCGTCCTGTGCCGCCAGCAGTGGCACGCGGTCTGCCAAGAGGCCGACGGGCAGATGCACAAGAGTCGCACCTGGCAGCTACTCCGCCACTTGCTCGATGAGACCAAGACCAAGGGAACGCAACAGCACGTCCTGGCCCGCACCCTACACAAGACCCGGCAGGAACTCGGCGAGGCGGAGGTTCGCCGACGCCTGAACGAGAAGTACCTACCGTCCACGCCTCCGGAGCCCCTCCCGAGCTACACGGGAGCGGTCAACGCCCGGCTCGACAGCGACATCGAGGAGTGGGAAGTGAGGGCGGTGCTCCAGACAATCAACTGCAGATCGGCGGCAGGCCCCGACAAAACGACGAACAAGGCGCTCCGCAACCTGAACGACGCGGCCATCTCGGCTCTCACACTGTACTACAACGAGTGCTGGCGCAACGGCAAGCTACCCAAGCGATGGAAGGAGGCGAGGACGGTGCTCATCCCCAAACCGGGTAAGCCCCCTCACATCGACAACTTGCGTCCCATATCGCTTACGTCGTGCGTGGGCAAGGTGCTAGAGCATGTGCTTCTCAACCGATGGCAGTCGTACCTGGAGGAAGAAGGACTCTACCCCGATACGATCCTGGGCTTCCGGGCTAAGCTTAGCACTCAGGACGCCATGTTGTTGCTTAAGCAGGAGGTGATCGACCAAGCGACCCACTCTCTAGACAACCGAGCAGTCCTGGGCCTAGATTTAAAAAGTGCATTTGATCGCGTCAAGCATGCAGCTATCCTTGAGCAAGTGTCCCGCCTCGACATGGGGCAGAGAACGTTCGCCTACATCAGGGATTTCCTCACCGAGCGCACGACGGCAATCAACGTCGGGGATATACAGCTACCTACCAAGACGCTGGGCAGTGTCGGGACGCCGCAGGGATCGGTGATATCGCCTATTCTGTTCAACATGGTGATGATCGGGATGGCCAACAGGCTCGCCGGCCTCCCGGACGTCAAGCACACGATCTACGCCGACGACATCACCCTGTGGATGACGGGAGGCAGTGACGGCCACATTGAGGCCGCACTGCAGCAGGCGATCGACGTTATCGAGAACCAGTTGCAGGGAACCGGGCTGATCTGCTCGCCTGCAAAGTCGGAGCTCGTAATTCTGCCACCCAACGGAAGGTGCAAGGGTACAACACCGGACATCACCCTGAGAACGCGGGACGGCACGGCCATCCCACACGTTAAGACCCTGAGGGTCCTCGGCCTCCACATAGACGCGCTCAGGCACAACGGCCTCGCAATCAGGAAGCTGGAAACTAAGATGGAAACGGCCACTAGACTCATCCGGAGAGTGTCCACCAGGCATGCGGGGATGAAGGAAGCAAGTGTGCTCCGGCTCGTCCAGTCATTCGCAGTCAGTCACGTACCCTATGTAGCGGCTTTCCACAACTGGAAGGCAGCGGAGCGCAAAAAGCTTGACGCCATCATCCGCAAGGCGTATAAGGCGGCACTCGGGCTATACACGCACACCAGCACGGACAAGCTCCTCGAGCTGGGAGTTCACAACACTCTCGACGAGATAGCCGAGGCCCAGCGCACGGCACAGCTAACGAGACTAAGGCAAACGAGAGCGGGACGCGCGATCCTACAGCGGCTCGGGCACCAGGGACAAGGAACGCAGGACGGCGCGGAACGAGCCTCGCTCCCGCGGGACCTGCTCCGCAACCTCCACGTGCCACCCATCCCCCGGCACATGCATCCTGAGCACAATCAGGAACGACGGCTCGCCAGAGCCAAGGCACTCACGGCGACACACGCGATGGACACCGGAGCATACTACGTGGACGTAGCCAAGTACCCGGACCGGCCCAACACGTACGCCGCGGCGGTGGTAGCAGCCACCACCGGGGCGCTGTACACGGCTGGCAGCGTCAGGGCCAAGAGCACGGACCAGGCCGAAGAGATGGCGATCGCCTTAGCCCTTACGAACCCAGAGTGCACCACAGTCATCAGTGACGCTAGACAGGCGATCTCGCACTACGCTACGAATAGTGTCTCCCTCAGTGTTGTGAGGGTGTGCGGGGCCCTACTCCCCAGACGATCATCGGTGACTATTAAGTGGTTCCCGGCGCACGCCGGCCCGTTGAGCACGGGCGAGAACCGCAACGAGGAGGCGGACCGGGCGGCACGCGCGTTCACCAGCCGCGGCGCGAGCCCGAGCCCCCAACTTGCGGCGGAGGAAGACGACGAGGTGGTGCCACTCACCACCTACAAGGACACCCTGGAGTGGTACCGGACTAACCGCCGGACGCTACCCCCACCCCACCCTAAGCTGACGCGACGCGAAGCAGTGGTGTTTACGCAGCTGCAAACACGTGCGCTGATGACTCCAGTAATAGCTAAACACATATGCCCGGAGGTGTACCCCAGTGATGTGGGTGTGATGTGCAAGAAGGACAGGGCCACGGCGGCCCACATCCTTTGGGACTGCAGAAGACACCCGAGCGAGGCCAGTGCAGCAGAGACGTTCCCGCCGTACCTTGTCAGTGCGGCGGCGTGCAAAGACTACGTCATACAACACATGGCCGTCAAGCAAGTGTCGGACGCCCTCGAGCTTCAACGCCCGAAAGTGTCACCCCCACCCGGGGGTAGGCATGAGTAGGTGACGGAAGCCGATTGGCCGGCTGACACGACGTGAGGCCGCGTCGCGTTTGCAGGACAAATAAAGATGTTTTCTCTCTCTCTCTCTCTCCGCCGGTGTTTCAAAACGGGCATCCCTCGTGAGAAGGCAGCCAAGTGGCGCGTACCAGCTAGTGAGGGGTTCGTTGTAGCAAAGGTGAAGGCACTGACCATTTTCCTTTCTGCCTTACTGTCGAACCGGCTATCTCTCTGCACTATCGTCACCAATTGGCGAGGTCTCTTCGGATGTCGCACGACGAGAGGCATGTGGCTTAAAGGAGGAAGAAATTCCGTGTTTCCATTGGCTCCAAAAACGTGACGCTTTGTTGTCAGTGACGTGAAAGTTGGGCACGTTTATGAAATTTTTTCGTGTAGCCAACAGGCTTACTGAGACGTCGCGCGTCGCCTTCGAGGGAATTCCCGGTAAGAAGCTGACTGGAAGCACCCAGCAGGAGATGATACAACAAACTTCTTGAACAGAAGCTTTTTTACTGTAGTTTTGGCGCGTGCTTTTCTTGGCCAAATATCTCTGACGAATGCGCCGGCCTTACCCTGGCCATGATACTGCCCTAATATGATATCAGTAATGTGATCACAGCACTGGGGGTAGTGTGCGAATGCTGTTCGGTTTACGGATGCAACTGACATCTTACTTTGTATGCTTGCGCATTGCCAAACATTTTACTATGTATACACATTGGGTTCGTAAACTGAACATACATATGCATATTTCTGCTGAAGTTATTTTCATTTCTGGTTTAACTGAGCACGAGATCGCCGCGTAAAGATTTCTCATTGTTATCATATTCGTCCAGAGAGGCCAACGTGCATTTTTTGCACTAGAAGTCAAACCCCCGTTTCACATGTCTTTCCCAGTGATGTCTGCTCATTACAAATATTAAAACTCTACGCTGTTTTCGTTGCTTGTCTGCACTAGGTTGTAACTAACAGAAACCGTTACTACCTTTAGGACTACGAGAAACAACACAGGCATGCACGGTAACAAATACAACGAATGCAATAACGCGAGAAGTGAAGTTTTATGGGATTCTTTGCGGGATATGAAGCTATTTGAGTTATATTGCGTAATATGTGCGCTGAACTTGTTTTTAAAGAGCAAGCTCAGAAAGGTGGCATGAATCTTGGTGGCCATCTTTTCCCAGCAAGCCCGGCAAGTTGAGCAAGCTCGGGAATTGCTTCGCAGCGGTTCATCTAGGAGCGCGACTTGTGTATAGCAGACGCAGAGGAGCCGTGGGTTCACTCTCTGGAGCTCTAAACGCTTCTGCACCTCGAAAGCACCCAACTTTTGTGCTACACCGATCCAGCCAACTAAATATACATCATGACAAAAAGAACTTTCCCATACTAGTTTTCTCTTATAAAGTACGGCCAATGCGTTTTTCAAATGTCGCCAATGGGTTTTCTCCCATTTCCGTTATGTCGGTGGATGTCTCTGGAGGAGGAGGAGGAATAGACTTTATTGAAGCCATAAAGGACTTCAGGTGATGAACCTGGGCTGGTCCCTACGTCCAGGGTCCCATTGGTCCTGCAGGCCTCATCTGCTGAGGATATTAGCTTGCGCTGAACCTCCGCGTCCAGGCCCTCATAGCCGTCTCACAGGTGTTGGGGTGGTATCGCAGTTGTTCAGATGTGGGGCAGGCAAGGACCATGTGGTAGATAGTGCCGCGGGCCTGTTGGCAGTTGGGACATGCGGGTGAGGGGTAGAGCTGGGGGTGGAGCATGTTCATTCTGGCTGGTTTCGGGTAGGTGCTGCTCTGGAGCAGACGCCACTTGACTTGCTCCCCCTAGTCAAGCAAATTATGAGAAGGTGGTAGAGTGCGCCGCTGCTCACGATAGGGTTTTCTAATGCTCCTAAAGTTGGTGGGGGTAGGTGGGTCCAGCCGCTCTTGCGGATCTTGGACCCCCGAAACCACGGCACGGGCGCTAGCTTCTTCGCGTGCCAAGTGATGGGCTCGGGACTTGCCTCTCACTTCGGTCTTACTATGGGACGGAGTCCAGATGATGCTGATGGTCCGCTTCCTTTCTGATGGGTGGTGGGTGTCGAAGATGTGATGAGCATGAGGGCAAATGCGACCACGAGGTAGGCATGGCAGGCATCTTGGGAGTCGGTGTAGATGTAGCGAGGATGCTGTATGATAGCTAGAGCAATGGCCACCTGCTCACTGATCAGAATTTCTTCACTGACAAGGTTGCGCAGAGAACCTACTTTCGAGTCGTCGTCATCAGTACATGCCACGGCTACCACTTCACCTGAGCAGACCCGGGCATCGTCTGTGTAGGCTACTCTGTGAGGGGCTATGTACTGAAGCATCTTGCTGAGTTCTTTGGCGCGTGCTCCTCGCCTGCCCTTGTGCTTCGTTGGGTGCGTGTTTTTTGGTATAGAGTGGACATCAATAAGGGACCTCCAGGCAGGTGGTATTTTTCGGGGTGCTTCACCAACGTGGATGGGCTTGAGGTTCAGTTGAGTAAGGATGGTCTTTCCTGCTGGTGTTTTACCAAGTCTAACCAGTTGGTTAACGTGGTGAGCCTCAACCAATTCCGCAAAGGTGTTGTGGGCGCCCATCTCCATAAGTATCTGCGTGTATGACGAGGCTGGAAGATGCAAGGCTGTTTTTTTAACTTTCCGGAGTATAGCTTCCAGTCGGGCTTGCTCAGTTTTTAAAAGATTCATGTAGGGAGTCACGTAGACTACTCGGGAATTGGCGAACGCTTGTACCAGGCGGAGGGTGTCCGCTTCCCTCATTCCGCGATGTCTAGTCGTAACTCTCCGGATCATGTGGCCTAGTTTGTATAATTGTTGTTTGAGGAGTTTGATCTGATGGGTCCATCTGTTGTTCGCTTGAATGTGGAGACCCAGACTCCGGACTGGCTTGCATGCAGGGTATACCTTTTGGTCTTCTATGGGCAGGTAGACTTGTTGGATTGCAGGGTCTTGAGAATTGCCTCTCCTCATAAAACAGCAGTTCTGTCTTCTGAGGTGCATATTTGAGGCCCATGACATGCACGTGTTCAGTAATTATGTCTGCGGCTTCTTGGAGGGTATCTTGTAGCTTGCCCCGAGGCGTCTGGTTTGGGGGTTCAAAAGGTAATGTCATCTGCATGGAAGGTTACCTTGAGGTTTGGGATGTGTTGTAGTTTCTGCGGTAGGTGGAGAAGGGCGAATAAAGAGGAGTGGAGAGAGGACTGCCCCTTGCGGGGTGCCCTTGTCACCGATCAGGAAGGTGTCCGACTTCAAGCCACAAGATAGCCGGCCAGCAGCAGTGACGCAATGGTTTCATCGAACTTGAAAACCACTCAGCAAGTAAGCATGGATCATTAAGACGTCGAAAACACCTCCACCGGCCATTCCTTCGACTGGTTACGGGCGGAAAACACGTCAAGCAAGACTCATCCCAGCAGCCTCAAGGCACGACCCCTGGCTCGCCATCTCCTGCCCCAAGGAAGTCATGACGGCCAGCTTACTGGTGAGCGACTACAAAGTTGTTCTTCGCCCCAGAGGGCTCAACCTTGCGCAGATCAGCCCCGTTCAACTCTCCCTTGCCATTCAATTGACATCTAAGGCTCCGATAGCGAAAACCAAAGCATGGAAAGTTCGCATCGACCCGGACCAAAACATTGCCATTATCGGTACACCCAGCCAAGCAGCAGCCAATAACGTAGCCACACTCATTGTGCTTCACCTCGGAGGCAAAGTGTACGAGGTCCGAGCTTATCAAACCTCCCCCCCCCCCCGACTCGGTACGCGGAGTCATTCATGGCATCCCTGCCGAAGCTGACTCCGACTATTTAATGGAGATGGTCTGCACCCATTACGCCACACTCATCCAGACTCGAAGAATGGGCAAATCCAACTCAGCACTTTTGACGTTTTCGGGAAAAAAACTACCCCGGTATATTTTTCTCGCACGAGGGGAGCTCTGTTGCTACTCCTTTATGAAATCTGCCCTTTACTGCAGCCGATGCCGAAGCACCAAGCACAGGACGACTGTGTGCCCCGTCCTCGACACTCCCATGTGGCCAACTTCACCCCACAAACCAATCTTGTGAACCTAGATGCGCAGTGTGCGGGAAAGCGCATCTTTCCGAAAGCAAGGAATGTAGGAACAGACGTCGACTCAGGCCTGCCAAATCCCAAGACTCTCCCTCTAGGGAAAGGAGCAGAAGCCGGAAAAGGAGTGAAAGCAGAGGAAGGCAAAAACCTGCACCCAGGGATCGCAGTCAGAGCGTGAGCCGAAACCGATCCACACATCTCTCTTGACAGGTGTGTTTGGTTAATCACGAGTTTGTTTAGTCTGCATGTGCGAAGCACTGCACATCAGTTGGTCTTATCGAATTTACGGGGGAGGTAAGCTGGAAGAATACCTTGAAGGCGTTGCTTCACTTGTCCCCCAATCCCAACATTACTCGTACTGCTGCAGACAGTGTTGAAGCGATTGTGCACGCTTGCTGCACAGACCCGCAAAATCGTTCCTTGGAGAGAAACAGACCCTCTGTTTGACGAGACATCGACACGCGCTTCGCTCTAACTACGGCGGGGTAATGGCTTTCCTTACGGCAAGTATACATTGTGCTTTGAATACACAAAGCGTTATTATAAGCTTTGCAGGGGACTGTACTCTTTTCTACGGTACTCAGATCTTAGTCCAACAAGTTGACAAAGGTTGCTCCAGGGTATTGAGATTTAAATCTCGAGGGTAGTATGCTGGAGAAGGAAAATTGACGTCTGCGCTACTTGTATAACGGAAACTTGGTGGTGTATATGCAGCTAAACGACCTTCAGACGAGTAAAGAGTAGCGGCATCGGGATCATCAAGGACGGTAAAAAATCGTCCATTAGAGACTTCGTTGGGGCGGCCATAGCGAAAGTACCTGCAATGCATCTGTCGATTGGTTGTGCAAAACTGGCAGTTAAAACAGATTCGAAATGCACGTAAAACCGCACAAATAACAGACATTTAGTGACGTTCAAAATTGACCGTCCCCCTTAATCAGTTTGCTAAAGCCGGAATATTTTTATGCATTTTAGTGTTCTCAAGCTATAGTTCTTACGTTTTGCTCTTGTTTTAAAAATAAAGAAATTAAACATTTACCATCAAAACAGATGCTATCTCTAGTTTTGTGTTGGAAGTGCTGCCTTGTGAATTTTTCTCTAATTTTTTAGACCGTTTGGATATTTGTCCTACGTGCACAGCTAGAAATAAGAGCTAAGTACCCGTCGGGGCAACGCTACTACGGCCTTATGACAGCATCACTACTAGTTTACAATGGGAGTTTGTTACTGAGGAATGGTTTGCTGTGTACACCCTCAAGGGAGGGTTGTGTGTGTGTCTGTTCAATAATACCGATTGCCCAAAGTGAAGTATTTGTACAAAGAATATATTTTTGTATGATAGGCTCCATACTGTTTAAACAGTACTGAGCCAAAGATAACATTGGGCTCATTTCAGTAATAACGCAAATACCTACGCAGCGTAGGCAGTGTTTATTAAAGAAACATGTGCCGTGGAGATTGCGATTGCAATTTTTAAAACGTAATAAAGAATATGATTGCGCCACAACGTGCAAGGCTGGCTGCCGGTCATCTCTCCCGTGGCTCCAGTGGTATTTCTTAATCAACAGTCGCAACAGACAACTGAGCCGTGCAAATGCCGTAAAATTGAACTCCTGTAACCTCCAAACGGTGGACCGAGACAGAAAGGGAACAGCGTGACAGGTGGGTGGTGAGGCAGGCGAGACAGGGGCATTGGACGACTATCGTCTTCCGACGACATTTGCAATTGCGCGAGGAGATGCGCTGCCATTTTATGCTTACTATGTAACAGGTGATTAAAAGGAAGCATTGATACTAGTACCTAAAACCCTATAAAATACACACAGTCGGACAGACAAAAATTGATTGAAAAAGAAACAATAAGCAATTGAATGTAGCGGGAGAGTCTAAGGAAAGAGTGAAGGAAAAGAAAGATTGCGTGTTCACCTCTGAGGAATTTCTGATCCCCTAAGCACGATCGTGGCAGACGTACTTGCGCTGCCAGGTGACTAGTCGAGGTGCGTGGAGGTACGGCGTGTGTGACGAAGCCGGCATTCTTGGAGGCGTAGCTGTGATCTTCCGAGACTACCCAATGAGACGAATTGCTTGCAGCGCGGAGGCCTTGTGACTGCTTTTGTGGATGACCAACAAAACAAAGGTCGGGTTCAAATGCCTGACTGCATTGTGTGCGGGAAACTCCACCCTTCCTACGTTCTTCCATTTTTAGCACGGCGACGCCTCTGTCACTGTTAAGATGTAATTGAACACTCATTTTTGGCCGGCGCTTGGCTTGTGTTGATGTTTTAACTTCGATCGGTAAGTACTGCAACCTACGTGAATAAAACTGCAACGCGTGCTTTGCGTCCTCTGCTATTTCCCATTTTACAGTCTTACTTTTCAGTTGGCCTTTCTTGTTGGGGCAGGCCTTGCTGGTATTGCAATATTCCTCGCAAGATAGGATTGCAATATTTTTGAAGGCACTAAGGCGGATGTGCAAGCATTGAAGTTGAGAAGGCATTTGTGACCGAGGAATGCCTATCGTGAGGTTATTCCGTTAGCAGCCACTTGAATTGCGAATGCAGTTGGAAAGCCCAGCGCGCAACATAATGGTACTTGGGTTATACATTTGGTGTGAACAAATTTAAAGCGCTAAGGGAGTATATAGGGACCCCATAATGGAGTAATTTGAACAACAAGGACACCAGCACTAAACACGTAAAAAAAGCTCGAGATTGGACATTGACAAGTTCATCCTTAGCTATTGGGTAGCGCATTTCGCGCGTGTAAAGCGATTCCAGATTTTCAAATGGTCAATCACGTGCAAATAAGGTGTCATTTTGATATTTGCATGACGAACCCTAAATCTAGCTAATGACCACATCGTAAGGCAACCTTGTTGAACTTTGTTAAAATAGAATTGATGTCTTTGGATCTTGCGGGGTGTCAAATTAAAGGTGTTGCTAACGCGAAGCAGATTCCAAAAATATAAATGCATACACTGGATCCATCAGCAAGGCAGAATCATTTTGTTGGTCGTGCACTAACTGCATAGAAAGCTAGCTCAGAGCCAGTGGTGGTAAGTCGGCCTTCTTTCCAATGGCCGGAACATGAACACGAATCTCGGGGGTTGCCGAGCATCTCAACCGACTGAACGGTGTAACCGTAGTCGTGCAAATCAACGGTACTGCATGGACATGGACTACCGTCACAGTCGCTGTGAAGTCATTACCCTCGTACACAGGAAAGGAAAAGAGCGCACAGCCGACACATCCTTTTGGGGATCCGGCTAGCAGAACTATTGAATAGATGCTTAACCGTTATTTCAAATGCTCAAAAAGCCCTTTGTCTTTTCGCGGCAGACAGGGTACCTTAAATGGCTAAGAAAGATTCTCGCCTAAGCTTAACGCCGACATTCTTGCCAACACTAGGAGTTGGGGATTTCGTAGCGAGTTCAGGTCCATGTCTGTCTCGAGTGCTGCCAACTGTATACAAAAAATCGTTTACCATGACGCACCAAAGCCACCTCGCGTCAAAAAAGTAATACACTTTACATCCCTCGCTGCACTTTGTAAGTAGAGCCTGGTACTTCCGGCAACAGAATGGCCTAGCACTCACCACACTTTGCAATCATGCCTCCGTGAAGTCTATTCCGACGCTCGGGAGTCGACCCATGCCTCACGGAGACGATCCTGTCCGCAGTGGAGATGATCTCGCCGTGGCGAAGACGATCCCACTTGCTGCCAAACAGTGTTGCGGATCGGGTATCGTGACCGGTAATGGCGTCCGTTGGTCCTGAGATGGCGCAAACATTAGCGCCGAGTAGGGCAAAGGATGTACCGATATTTACAAAGCGTTAGACTGAGTGAACAGGGTTTTGCGCTTTTGGGCGCGCGATAATACATAACCAGGTTGGGTACACCCCCTTTCACCCTTTTTTCCGCTGCTTTCAGGCACGCACCAACGAAAGGTCCGTGGCACTTAAATTGACATCTGCAAACTAAGAAAGAAAAGGGACTTTTCCTCTCGCGCAGGTCAGCGTCCACTTGAAGTCGAAGCCCTTAGGATCATCTGATGTTACAGCGACAGGAGGATGCATACACCCGGTCAGAAATCCGGCGTCGAACGCTCGTTGAATAGCGGCGTCTCGGACCCACAACACATGGGCGCCACGATGCGTGGCTCCCACATGAAGATTGCAACTGAAAGAGCAATGCTGCACGCCGTTGCACATCCCTTCCTGCAACAATATTTGCTCAATGTGACTTGCCTTGTCGGCGGGCGCTTGGGTTACCGTGATGCCGCAGAAATCGGCTTGTGTCCAGCAGCAGGAGGCCGCCAGGTGGTCAAAGCGAGTGGACGCGTCTTCACATCCCTCTCGCTTCGAGATCGCCCATGCCCTCTACCAAGCGATTTAGCCACCGAAAACGTTCGACAACATCACCAGCTAACCATCCGCTATCACCGCATACCAACCAAGGTGAGCTCAGATCATCGAAACTTGCACAACAAGCGGTTTTCCCTCTGCCACCTCTGAGCTTCAACCTAAGCCTAACGTTCCTCGCCCCCCGTCGAAGACGCAGCCGCCACGCCGTAGCTGCGTTCGTCGCAGCCGCTCGCTTCGGAAGCGGCGCCTGCCAGTTTCGCCAACCACGCGGGCGTTCGCGCAGCGCTACGCACATCGCCTGCACCCAGTACCCTCCGTGGTATGCACCACGCCATGGAGTACACCATAGAAGGACAGCCAATAGACCCAGCAACCCCAGATGCGTTCGCATCCGCCGTCAAGCCAAAACAGCGAACCTCCAAAACGCCGGCAGTCAGCTACTCTCAACCAAAGAACCCATGCACAGCACCCCGACCGGCGATCACGCCCACAAGCGCAGACAACAGCCTAAAAATTACCCCACTTTCCCGCGAGGGGAACCCTGTGGAGATGCGACGCATCTTGGGGGTTCACTTGGTGTTTCTGTTGGGTTGATTCTCTAATTGCGTGAAACGTGTGAGGAACGCGTATCATGTATTCACCCTTCACGCTGACGAAGTTCAGCATCGGCCGCTCGCTTCTCGCGTACGGCAGCGGCTTCATGCTGACGAAGTTCAGCATCGGCCGATCGCTTCTCGCGTACGGCAGCGGCTTCACGTTGACGAAGTTCAGCATCAGCTGGTCGCTTCAACCGTTTGCGTTCGGTATGAACGTTTAAGAAGTTCGGAATCGGCTGCTCGCTTCAATCCTTTGCGTTCAGCATCACGTTTACGCCGCTTCGCAGCCTTGTCTTCAGTGGTGCTAGCATTCCTGTTATCACAGCGATCGGTGCTTGTTACGGTTGCGCGGGGGATAGCAGAATTGTTAGGCTCCATTCAACGCATCGATGAAAATCGGAACGCCGGTGCTGGAACGACCGCGGCTATGACGCAACACAATCCAACACAATCCACTTTATTCCAATCCAATCCAAATCCAATCCAATCCAAGCCAAGCCAAGTCAACCCAATCGAATCCAATCCAATGCCCCTCGCGAGAGAGTGTTCGCTATCGGAGAGGAGAGGGGGTGAGCGGCGGAGAGCGCAGCTCGCGCGGCGAGGAGAATGGGGGAGGAGTGTTGACGGACAACAACAACGCCGTATGGAAGGACAAGGCGAGTGAATGAGATTCAGTCGCATCTCAAAGAAACCACCTCCGCCTGCAGAACCTTTCCCAGAAGACATCCAAATCGTGCTACGACCCCAAGGCGGCCTGGACCTCCAAACCGTACCTGCAGCATCCCTTGCAGACCTTGTCCAAAGGCAAGCAAATGTCACTCACAACAATGAGGATCAACTCCGAGTCAAGCAGAAATCTAACTTCATTGTGATCAGCACCCCGTCAAAAGCGCAAGCCAAGCAATACCTCCAACTAACGACCCTTCAATAACAAGGAGCAACATACCTCCTCTCCAACCACATCCCCCCACCGTCCAACACTTCTGTTGGTGTTTGTTTGTTTGTTTTTTTGTCTTTATTCGAATCTTGCACACCGTACATGACGCTGGGAGCAAGCAGTAAAAGCTGTCAAAAATCGACAGCTTGACAGAGCTGCAAGCCCCCAAGCACTGGGCAGCGTAACGGCAACATCAAATACAACTTGTATATTGAAAAGAAAAGAGGAGCACAAGAGAGAGAGAGAAAAAAAAAGAAAGAAAAGAAAATGGACCAAAAATTAACTGCCAACACAGTAAATACGCAGACACCGTACTGTGGTATTACACGTACTTCGGCATTACACAAACTGCACATGCTATCATATATTATACAAAGAATAACAAAGAATATAATATCATGTATCATACAAAGAATATAATATCATTTATTATACAAAGAATATAATATCATTTATTATACAAAAAATAACACAGTCAAAGATAGGGCTATACATTGGAGAAAAAGAAAGAAAAAAATGAAAATAAAAATCCAATTTTTGTACGGTCATCAATACGAGGCGCTCAGAGGAAAGAGTAGTCTTTTGACATCGTGTGTACCAATGCGCAACAAACAATCAGCACATTCAACATTTTTTATAATACTCTCGTAGTTCTTGGAAAGTCGTTTCGGGGAGTCTAATGTCCTGGCGATTTAGTTCATTTAATAGGCTTGGAAGTTTATTTTGTAGGGTTTGCAGTCCATATGTAGTTTTGTACGTTTTGACACAGAACGGTTCAACATGCCTTGTTCGGTATGTTTTGGTGCTCTCTTGAAGTTTTGCTAATTTAGAAAAAAAGGGGGAGTTGTTAAGCGTAGCCTGCTTTACAGCTTTACAGAGTAGGTAATCGAACGTTTTTGCAATAGGCATTATATTATATTTCGGGAATAAATGTTGCGTAGGTTAACGCGAAGGAAGGTTTTCGAGAACTCTAATAAACTTTTTTTGTAATCTGTGTATACTCTGTAGATTCGTTCGCGTAGTTGATGCCCACACTAAGTGGCAATAATTAATTCTGGATAAAAATAAAGTATTATATACTAACAACATAATGTTACGCGGTAACATGTGCTGGTGGCGGTACAGTAAGCCGACTACCTGCGATAACTTCACGAATAGGGAAGTTACGTGACTATCCCATGAAAGGTTTTCGTGAAAAATTACCCCTAAAGTCTTAATTCTTGGTACAATTTCCACAGCGGTTGATCTTAAAGATATTGTGTTGTTGATTATTACGGTTTTATTTCTGGCCCGGAAAAGTACAGCTTTAGTCTTAGCAATGTTTATTTTCAGACAATTGTTTTGCGTCCATGCATCTAGTTTAAGTAAAATTAGGTTTGCATCATCAATTAAATCATCGGCTACGCTACCAGTTAAGAATATAGTGGTGTCGTCTGCGTAAATGACGAATTTAGCATGCGGCCCTATACTGACTATGTCATTCACAAACATATTAAATAAAAAAGGTCCCAAAATACTGTCCTGGGGTACTCCTGCTAGAACTGGCAAAGGATCAGAGGAAGAACCGTCCACAGTAACTATTTGGCTTCGGTGTTCAAGATAAGATCGCACCAGTGATCCGGCCTTTGCCCGAATACCATACCGCGCGAGCTTTTCAAGTAACAGATTGTGATTAATGTGGTCGAATGCCTTTGACAAGTCGATGAAGATTCCTAAAACAAGATTTCCTTGCTCAAGTTGTGTGAGTAGATGTTCTTTTTGTGTCAGCAAAGCGTGTTGTGTACTGGAACCCTTGCGAAACCCAAATTGGCACTCCGATATTATGTTATGTTTTTGTTCAAATTGCGACAGTCGCTTTAGTATTACTTTTTCGAGAATCTTAGAGAAGACAGGAAGTATCGACAATGGCCTATAGTTTCCCATATCATTTCGGTCACCTTTTTTAAAGACAACTGCCACTCTTGCAATCTGCATCCTTTCAGGAAAGATAGCCTGACTTGTACACAGATTGAAAATATGCGCAATACATGGCCCGAGTAGATGCGCGACGTGCTTTATTGGTTTAACTTGGTAACCATCGAAATCTTTGGCGTTGCTATTATTTAAACTCAATATTGTGGTACGTATCTCACAGTGATTTACCGGATCAAGAAAAATGGTGCTGTTAATGTGAGGTATATCCCTAAGGTCATTACGCACTGTATTGTGAGAAGCAATATTAACAAAGTGCTCATTGAAGGCGTTTGCAAGCGCCTTTCCCGTGACCTCCACGTCGTTTATTTTTAGACGGTGTATTCTTTAAGCTGGAATCTTTTGGTTTATTATTGTGTTTAGTTTTCGCCACATCACGTCTACACGGCCAGCAGCTGAATTAAATGAAGCAGTGAAATAGTCTCGCCTTCTTTTTGAGGTCTTTATCCAAAGGATTACGAAATACCTTGTAAGTTTTAAATGCTTCTTGGCTTCTATTTTTGAGAAATTCGTTGTACAGCGCATTCTTTCTAGTGATTCTTGCTGATAACTCAGCCGTAACTCACGGTTTTCTTAATTTTTTCTTTTCTTAAAAGATGTATACGGAAAACTAGCGTCGTATACAGATTTCAATATTTTACAAAATTCATCATAGGCGCTGTTCGCGTTTTTTTCCCTAAATACACTGTCCCAACGGGTTCGGGCTACTTTATGATAGAAAGTAGCAAGAGTTCTTTCTGTAATGTGCTGCACCTGATGAGTTGTATTTGTTCGCTTAATCCGGACGTGTTCCTTAGAGCATAAAAATATAGGGAGATGGTCACTTAAATCTTATACAAGTACTCCGGTTCGAATGTTTTCCGAGTGTAAATTTGTGACGAATATGTCAATGAGTGATGATGAGTTGACCGCGAGTCTGGTGGGTAGTGTAATTACGTTCCGGCAACCATTTGACTTTAGCAGAACCTCTAGCTTAACCTGCGAGGTATCACATTTCAGCATGTTAATATTAACATCGCCACCACAAATTACATTAGGCTGATTATTATTCAGAAAATCAAGAAGTGTCTCAAGATATTCTAAAAAAGGTGTCAGGGAACCGCTTGGGGGACGGTAGCATACAACAAGAAGAGTGCCTTGAAGTTTTATGGTCAATATTTCGTAGTCATGCGTCATCGGAGAAAATTCAGGTATCATTTCACAAGAAAATGCCTTTTTAACCAAAATACAAACTCCGCCGCCACGGCCTGTGGGGCGATTGAGATAGAAAGTGTGGTAAGATGGTTTACGAAAGACTTCGGATTGTTGTGTGCACCATGTCTCAGTTAACATGAGAACATCAAATGATGGCTTTATTTGATCTAAGAAAAGATTCAAGTCGACTGCTTTGTTTCGAATGGATCGTACGTTTAAGTGTAGACATTTAAATGACTTTGAAAACGGAGTACCTAGGTGTTTATGAAAAGCGTGCGGTTGCACGTAGTCTTCGGAATGGGCGGATGCCATGGTATTTCCAGTTTGCTTTATTTTTCTTCATCTTATCTGAGCCGGTCGCGGTCGCAAGCATTAGTAACCACCACCACTGGGTCGCCATCTACTTTGCGCATGAGTACTTTGTTGTTGTAGTGCCATACGTATTTGAAATTGTTAGCCTTGGCCCAGACTTTTGTTTCAAAAAGCAGAGTGCGTGTTCTTTTCGTCAAATTTTAAAGCAAGAACAAGTCCTCATGCGCATCAGACAGTTTCTTCTTATTCGGCCACCACATGTCCCTGTCGGTCTGTTTCGCAAAGCGAAAGATTACGCCGGGTATCTTATCTTTCTTGGAAGGGAGGCGGTGGATGGATACAATGTCATTTTTGTCCAGAAGGGGCAATTTTAATTTGGCTGCAAGCTTATTGATTTCACTCACCCAGTCTTCGTTTTCAGCTGTCTGTATGCCGTGAAATTCATGATTAAGTCGCCTGCTTCGCCATTCAAGGTCATCGACCTCGCGTCTCATCTGTACAAGCTCGTCATCCTGAGCTTCCACTTTTTACAGCCTCCGCTTCAAATCCCTTACTTCCTGCTCGTTGCGCTCCGTGCGTGTTAATAGTTCGTCGTAACGTTCGCTCATGAATTGTACACTGTCTTCAATGCTTTCCACAGTTTCCTTCAATGGCATCAAGTACTCGAGTTTTTCATGAATTGATTTCAGCCATGTCCGTATATCCTGTGTATCGGGATCAAAGCTAGGTTTCTCGGGCGGCTGTGGCCGAGACTTGGAACGTCTGCATACTGCGCAACGCCAAGCGTTGCGATACGGCTCTCCCTTTGACTTTATCGTTGTGTCCGAAACTCCGGCACATTTCCCGGTGTGATACTTGCTACTGCAGTCACTGCACTTTATAACCGAGTCACTCGCGACAAGTTGTACACGGCAAACTTGACATTGTTCAGTTGACGACATTGTCACACTTGGCAGCAGCAGCAGCAAGAGAAATAATGAAGGAAAAAACACACGAGAATGTAACAACTAACCTGCAACAACGCAAAGCGCTGCATCAGACGGTCGTTCTTTGACGCTGCCGCTGCTGCCAATGTGGTGTAGCGGGGTCCATCGGGCTTGTTTTATAGTGCGTCCTTGACTTGCAGCGCTGTTTGCTTGTAGTGGCGGGATTCCTGGCTTGATTTCAAGCAGCTCGGTGTACGCCCACCAAAAACACAGGGGAGGGGGGGGGGGGTCCTGATGCTCGTGGTGTTGACGTCAGCTATTTTCTGGCAATCTGCAACAACCCAAAGCGCTGCATCAGACGGTCGTTCTTTGACGCTGCCGCTGCTGCCAATATTCAATGCCCAACAGAAGACGATGCAAGCACCATACTTAGAAACCTAACTGACTACAACCCAGCGCTTCACATACTGGATGCCAAAATACTTTACAACTCCTGATTGGGGCAAATACTCTCCAACGGAACAACAATACCATACTGGGTACCCTACAGGGCAGCGATCGTATGCTGCTACCCTTTCCAGAGGAAATCCGTAGCCTGCTTTAACTGCTGGCGACCCGGCCACAGACAGGGCGTCTGCCCCCACACGCCCCCTACGCCTCGATGCACCAAGTGCGGCTCTACCACACCGACAGAAAACCGCCCGTGCAACCCCAACTGCATTCTCTGTGCAGACTCCCACCTCACCGGAGCATCGTGTTGTCCACGCCGCTTCCAACCACGACGTCCCCACCAACCACCCATCGTCGCCCTAGTCTCCCAGGCTGAGCACCAACCCCAAGCAAGAGAAAACTCCACAAAGAAGCAAGAACCCAGCCGTGAAGAGTTGACGTACAGAGATGCCCTTCCACATTCACCCAGTTGATCATCTCAAGAAAGAAACACGCAGGTGAGCCCCCAAGGTCTTCCCAAACCCTTACACAACACGCCTCCTACAACACAACCCCAAACAACTCAAACCAATGCACACCAAGCACTTATCAAAGATATACAGGCCCTACGAGCTGAAATTATAAAGCTGCGGCAATAAAACGCCCAGCTTAAAGAACAGAATCTCTTATTGAGACAACAACAACACTCATCCTCTGAAGAAGAGACATGCAACCAACAATCATCTCACGAACCCTCCCCCACAAAATCCCCACCACTCAAACGAAGGGCAACGTTAGAAAGCGCTAATTCTGCAGTGTCAATAGATATGGCCAATAACTACGAACACAGCGACAAGAATATCTACAACTTCACGACTCTGTCACAGCAGCACAAGCCGCCATGCAGGAATCTAACATGGCTCTACACAATGAACTACTTACATGGATGAAAGAACTTCTACCACAACGACTAGCAATGCCAACACCCGACCCATCTGCCAGTACCCCCTACCCATCGAAATGGAAGCAGATGCCGACCTATAAAACACACACTGCCTGGCAATGGAATTGTAGAGGCTATCGCGCCAAACGCCCCGCGCTCCAAACACACCTGTCAACCATTCATAAGCCCCCATGGTTATAGCACTGCAAGAAACAGGTACTATTGGGAAAATGACAGGATACCAGACCTTTCAAACGCCCGAATACCCCCAAATTGCAACACTCGTACAACGCAATATAAGCGCAGAACAACGCGTCTTTTCAAATAATAATATTCCACGTAACTTCGTCACACTATATCCTCTTCAGCCCGACCACACCAAATTACACGTGCTCAATCTATGCAGCTCCCCAAAAAACACCAAACACAACTTCAAACATGTTCTCATGGAAGCACTACGAGAAGCAGCCAGTCAACCCCTTCTGGTCATGGGGGATTTCAACGCACCACACGTGGCATGGGGCTACACGCGAACAACAAAAAAGGCCGGCTCCTCTGGGAAACAATACAAGAACTACAGCTGACTCTACACAACGAACCGGACATATCCCCGTGCATAGGCAACACCACACAAAGGGACACAGCAGGTGATCTCGTATTTTCCCATCGCCTAAATGGCGTAACCTGGATACCCACACTAAACACACCTGACAGTGACCATTACATTCTTGAAACAACCTTCGCGTACAAATCTGCCCTAATAAAAAAACCGGAACAAAAACACATCACTGATTGGGACGGTTTCCGAACCTCGACCCTCAACGTTTCACCGCCATGCAACCAAACGGACGAAGAGCTAGAACGGTGGCTCAACCAAATAATGCAGGCAAAGAAAGAGTACGAAAAATTATTGATCCCAAACTACCAGTTCCCTACGCCGATTCACGCATACAGCATTTGTGGGAGGCGTACCGCAGCATAGAACGCCGGTGGAGAACCCGCAAACACAGAAAGGCCCTCAAAAAACGCGTTGCCCAATTACACTGGGAGATCATAGAACATGCCGCGCCACTAACCCGAGCACAGTGGCACCAAGTATGCGACGAAATGACGGGAGGACTGTCCATGAAGCGCACCTGGGCCCTCCTGCGCCAACTCATGGACCCCGCAGCTTCTAAATCACGCACTACACAGCGCATAACCAAACTAATGCATAAGCAGGCCACCACGGGACAACTCATGCAGACACTACAAAACATGTACATCCCCTCAGCAGCGAATGCCTCCTCACCCGACCCAATATATCTAGGCGATCCAAACCCCACCCTAGACACAGAAAACACAACTGCAGAGGTACACAGCGAAATTTCAAAGCTCCGACGCGGAAAAGCTCCCGGCTCCGACAAATCACCAACAAGATACTAAGATAACTAGACGATCAAGCCCTCGACGCAATCACGACACTCTTCAACCACCACTGGACGGCACGTACTCTTCCAGCCACATGGAAACATTCCAACATCTTGCTAATCCCTAAGCCTTGAAAACCAATAGAACTAGAAAACCTCTGTCCCATTTACCTTACGTCTTGCTTAGGAAAACTTCTCGAGCACATAATACATAACAGAATAACGAGACACCTCTAAGACCAAGACCTCCTCCCACCCAACCTCATAGGGTTTCGCGCAGGGCTATCAACTCAAGACACACACATTCAAATTTACCACGGCATCATTCAAGCTCCTTAAGACAATGCCGCGATCCTCGCCTTATACCTACACAAGGCATTTGATCCCATCTCCCACGCAGCAATACTACAAGCGATCACATCTATCAACCTAGGGCAACGCACACACAAGTACGTGCTCACTTTTCTCACTGACAGGACTACCACACTCAGAGTAGGCCCCCTAATTTCTCCAACCTTCCCAATGCCAGCGAGAGGCACTCCTCAAGGCGCTGTCCTCTCACCCCCGCTTTTCAACCTGGCAATGATACCCACTTCATGCAGCCTGCAAAACATACCAGAACTCAGATCTACAATATACGCAGACGACATTACACTATGGGTACCCCGCGATAGCGACGCACGTATCGAGGAAGTCCTCCAACGGGGAACCACGGCAGTCGAACACACAACAAGGGAAGCCGGTCTCACACGCTCGGTGCAAAAATCCGAACTGTTAATCCTGCACCCATCGCGAACACAATCCCCCGCCAAACACAACATCCATATATCAAATAATAATCACCCCATTCCGCATGTAAGTAACTTACGCATCCTAGGCCTTACGATTCAAGCAAATAGAAGCACAACCCTCACACAACGCGCCCTCCGAAATCACACTCTACAGAACATCGGACTCATAAAAAGAATAACAAACAGACACCACGGAATATCCGAAATGGAACGGCTCAGACTTGCGCAAAGCTTGATAATAAGCCATTTCTGCTACCATCAACCATACGCGAATCTACCGAAAGCCAAGAAAAACGACTTGGACGCACTACTCAAAGCCTACAGAGCCGCGCTGCTACTACCCCACCACGCACAGACTGCAAGACTACTCGCCCTGGGTGTCCATAACAACATTGACGACCTTGTCGAGGCCCACAGAACAGCTCAAATAAACATATTGTCTCAATCCCTCCCGGGACGAAGGATACTCCACCGGATTAACCTCAACCCACCAGTACCCCTCGACCCACCTCAGGTCATCCCAAACAACCTACGTCAACTTATCAAGATCAGGCCAATTCCTCGAAACATGCACACAACCTTCCATTCGGCTAGACGACAAGCTAGAGCAAGACACCACGACACCCACTACCCACCCTCGGAGTACACGCTGTACGTGGACGCAGCACAGTATAACTCCAAGGAAGCCTTCACAACAGTAGTGCTTACCTCACTCACAGATGCACCAACCAATTGAACAGCCATTCTCCCTAACTCCCCGGTGACAGCGGAGGAATCGACAGTGGCCCGCGCCCTAGCACAACCCCCAACCCCATGAAAATTTTCACGCATTTTCAGCAACCACTTCGCATCTTTGGCAAAGGCACCATATCTAAAGTAGCACTGCAAATCTTGCGGAAGAAGCCCCCCACCCAAACCCGTGTTGCTGCTGTGGACCCCGGCCCACACTGGAATAGGCGGTAACAAGGCGGCCCACCATCAAGCTCGAGCAGTGACCACCCGAGCAGGCCTCTCTTTTCCGCCTAACAACGGTGTCCCGATGGCTTCTCGGTATGCACGTCTAACATATTGCCACGATGACATGGTATACGGGGGCTCACATTTTTAGCAAGCTGCTGCCGCCGCCAAGCGGCTGCACGGCTTTATGAGCGAGGGGATCGGCCTGGTTGCTCTGTGTTCTTCTTCTTCTTCTCTCTTCTCGCCTGCGGCTGCTGGCTGTTCTGATCGCCGCTCTTCCATCATTAAAACCTCCTTCCACCTGGACTCGGCTCGGCTTTGTGACGTGACATTTTCGTGGAGCTGCTGGGTAGCTGTCCATGCACTTTGACCCGGACGATTGCTTCGCTACTGGTTCGGCCTCGGTGGACACAACACCCGTCCACAAGACCAGCCGGCGCCTGCGTGGCCTTCAGCCTGAGTTCGGCCGCCTTGCTACGCCAACCAGGGCCGCGCCGAGCAGGGTCGCGATGGTTTCAACGGCGAGCCAGACAAGTATGCAAGCCCCGCCAGTGGTGCTCCATACCCCGCGCACTCCGAGGCCATTCTACGGTGAGAGGTTTGAGGACGCCGAAGATTGGTTGGACAGCTTCGAACGTGTGGCGGCGTTCAACGAGTGGGACGAGGTGCGGAAGCTCAAGCATGTGTATTACGCTCTCGAAGAGAACGCCAGGACGTGGTTCGAAAACAATGAAGCTTCTATAAAAACGTGAGCCCCCGTATACCATGTCATCGTGGCAATATCGAGAAGTCACCCAGCACTACCGACTCCTCCGCAGGCACTATCCCCCACGGCACCCGTAAGAAAAGCACGCTGCCGCCAACATGTGGCGCATCCTACAAACTCACTG
Organism: Haemaphysalis longicornis; assembly: GCF_048455015.1. Classification (NCBI taxonomy): domain Eukaryota; kingdom Metazoa; phylum Arthropoda; class Arachnida; order Ixodida; family Ixodidae; genus Haemaphysalis; species Haemaphysalis longicornis. The sequence continues at coordinate 51,362 of NW_027526352.1, forward strand.
CTTCCCCCACAGAACCACGCTCACACACACGCACCCACAGAAGTTTCTAACACCACACTGCCCTCATTGCCACCAACGTGATACCCACTTTCATTCGCTGTGTTAGTGTCCACACGACCCATTTCCCGTCTACCCCACGCCCCACCACTGGGAACAGGCCTTGGAGAGCTCGGACCTGGCGGTTCAGGAAACTCTTACCGCACGGGCCCTTGCGGTCGCTGAAGCCGTATGGGCTTCGGCTATCCCTCCCCCCTAAATCACAGTTGTAAAATAAAGTGGTTCTCCCTCTCTCCCTCTCCAGCAGCATAGTCATTCGACCCCGCGTCCTTGCGCACAAAGCCTTGTCGCTCACCGTCGATGAGGGGGGGCAGGCGGAGGACTGACGAAAACCAGACATCGGGAGGATTGGGTGATTGAACCCGATAATATTGCAAACGGGCGTCGTAATGACAATACGCCGATCGTAACACTACTAAGTTAACTTTAAGGCTGGCTCTTGCCTCGGCCCGATAAATGTTTCTTGCGGGCTCTCGCAATTGCCTAATACTTTACCATCCTCAACACGTTCGACTGCCCTACTCCGCTTTAGAGTACACATGTGCTGTACTCATGGGCTGAGTACACATGAGCGCACTTAGGCTGGCACCACCAATGCTTTTTCATGCGTGGTGGTGACGTAAGTGGCTACATCAATGAAACTGGGATTCTCGTCAATCTATCGTCCCTCTGTCGGCACGTTTGTTCTGTGAAGGACGAGTTTGTTTGTTCTGCATGTGTGTCACGCTCCTCGACAATTTCTGTAATCGAATTTGCTCACGTTCCAGGATTCAGAGTTCCTTAGTGGCTTTCCTGTTATTATCCCTCCCCTCACAAAAGAATAGGAGTGGGCCTGGAGACAGCCCTGTCGTGGTTGTGAAGGTTGCGGCACAGACCTTCACTATCGTGTACAGGAGTCAGAAAAAAGGTGTTTCCTGAGACATCGACACGTGCCTCCCTGTGAGAGTGGCGGAAAGGGCAATATTATCACCCCGAGTAAACATCGCGTTTTAATTACACCGAGCGTTATAAACAACGCTCAAGGGCATGCACTTTCATTCTGTAGTCAAGTCTTTTCTGCGGAAGTCAGGTCTTCGTGTACGGAGTTGTCAAAGGTTACTGGGGTCATTAAGGATAAAAGGCGCGATGGTGGTGTGTTGGAACTACGACATCAACGTTGGCGATACGTGTTGTTGTTGAACAGGTTCTATGTGTTTAATATTCTGCTACTGGTAGTTGTGGGGGGTAAAGAATAACTACGTTATTATAATCAAGGAAGATAAACAATATAAGCTGGAGACTTTAGAGGCGCCGCCAAAGTGCATAACGCCTGCAAGAGTACCTTATTTTTCCGTGCTCCACTCGCGTTTTAAACGCTTTTAAATATTGTTATTGCGTTCACATGACCACCTTCAAAAAACGTTCAAAACTAGCAGTGGACAACAGTTTGATAATAGCTTTTCCTGTGCCTTTAGTACATTGTATTCCCGTAACGCGGCAAAGTTCGCATTTTGGTGTCATAGCTATCTAAAAAGCGTATGTATTCCTTACACTTCAAAACGCCGTTTTCCACTGGTTTGGTTCCGTCATGCGTAATTTAAAACGTTTTTTCATTATTATAAATGTTTTGATATTATTTGTCTGTGCAGCTGTTTAATAAAGAGCAAAATGTCATCTGAGATTTTTAGTCCGTCAGGTAGATGTTTATAAAGCAAGGGAATTAACACTAGCAGCCTGTTGCGCATGTACTGCGACGATGCGGACAATTAGGTGTATGTTCCTAAACGTGAGCAGCCTGACCAATGTCAGAACTCCACATAGAAGAACACTATCATTCTTATAGGCCGTGCATTTTCCACCATTGTGGAGCCAAAAAATCTTTTGGGCTCATTTTATGAATTGTGTAAATGCATATGCCGGGTGGGCAGTGCTGGTTGAAGGTAAATACGCCTAATGTTTGGCGCATAATTTTGAACATTAGGTGGGTATCTGCTCCTTTCGTCGCAAATGCAGACGCAAGACCATAGTATTCGCTCTCTCCCTCAAATCTTATCCTGTTCCTCTCCCGTCGTGCTCCACCCAAGGTCGACACGCTAGAGGTTGGCTCAAATCAATTTATATTTATCGCGTTCCACATCTTTAGGCTTGGTGCTTCGATGACAGCGCTTCAATACGGTAGATGCACGCGTCAATCGAAGCACCCCAATACAACGTTTATAGAACTATGTTGCACTACGTCGCGTGCGCTCCAAGTGGAACGTGGAACCTATCGAGTGGAACCTTTCGTAACAGTTGCCTTTAGACATCTTTAAAATGCCGCCAATAGCTGTAGTGGCGCAGGCTATTGGCGGTGAGCGCGACCACGGGCGGCGCTGCGAAGCGCGCCTCGGTGACGTCGGCTTAGGGATTCTCGCATTTGTCGTCTGCTTCACTCGGGCTCGCTCTCTCTGCTGTTTCTTTGCGCTCGCTTGACGTTTTGTGCTTGTCCGTCCCAGATTTTGCGTGTGCGTAACTTTTTATCATCATGATAGACTTAAAATCGCATACAATAGCTCAAGACGGGAATTAAATTATAGTTTCGGATACCGCTACGGAAGAAACATTGCCGGCGTCGCCCCTTTCTTTGCGATGCCGGTCCTGTGCGGAGCGCGAAGAGTCAGAGCTAGTCGGAGCTAGCCCGCCCGGCGCACGCCACACGTCCGTCTTGCGTACGGCGCTCCGTCCAGCAGGAGGGGCTGGGCAGTTTCCAGGCTGGCGACGAATAAAGACACCAGCAGGCGACGGGGCGTACGCGTCGGTAGTAGCAACGGCGACGTTCGAAGCAGCGTACGTAGGGGCTTCTTGCAGAACCGTGGAGTATGTCATCGCGCTATCCGAGATGCGTGAGGGCGGCGGCATGTCGAGGTTCACCGGTGGTTGAACCGCTTGTTTAACCTCCTCTTTCACGAGTTGGGTCAGAGAAGCGTACGTCGGTGAGGCCTGAGGCAGTTGTAGGAGGTGAAGTTCCCCCCTAATCACTGAGCGGATGAGCTCCCGCAACGTGTCACGACTGGTCCCCGAGGCCGAAGCAAACACGTCCACCGACGCGCAAGCAGGGTGGCGGTCGTATTGTCTGGCACGCTGTTCTAGCGTCCTTTCCATCGTCGTCGCTTCCGTAATAAACTCAGTCACGGTACGTGGGGGATTGCGCACAAGCCCAGCGAAAAGCTCCTGTTTCACACCTGGCATAAGGTGACGAAGCTTTTTATCCTCAGCCATGCTCGGGTCTGCACGTCGGAAAAGACGGGACATCTCCTCGTAGTACATCGAAACGCTTTCATTGGGGCCCTGGTTTTTGGTGCGCAAAGCGGCTTCAGCCTTTTCTTTGCGGTCACCCCGGGCAAAGGTCTTCAGAAATCTGCGCCGGAATTCATCCCAGCTTGTAAAATCTGCTTCGTGGTTTTCGCACCACGTCCTCGCACCGTCTTCCAAGGTGAAGTGCACGTCATGCAGCTTCCGCGCTTGATCCCATCCATTAAATCTCGCGACCCGCTCATACAGCTCAAGCCAATCCTCCGCGTCTTCGAAGGCGTCTCCATGAAAACTTGGAGCCTTTCGCGGCTGTTGGAACACGCACTGACATGGCGTAAGGTTGTCGCTTGCCATTGTTGGGGCCGTAGGGTGTGCCGCTGCTGCCCTGGATGTCACCGCTGCTGCCTTGGATGTCGCCGCTGCTTCCCTGGATGTCGCGGGCAGAAGTCCGTACTCAGGCGATGCACCTCGAATCCGACGACTGGTGCGTTGATGAACGGGCGTCAGCTCTGTTTCACGCGCCCGGTCTTCAGAGGCGGTGTCATCGCTGTGCATGCGAGATTCGCGGCTGGTACCCGGCTCCTCCACCAAAAATGTAGCGTAAACGTAGCAACTGGTCAACAGTAAGGGGTATAGTTTAATAAGAAAGAGACCAAAAACCCTAGAGCAGACTAATGGCGTTTCCGCTTGCTGAGGGAAGCCCGCGCGAGAGAGAAAAAGTCCTCTTCCTCCTTTAGCCGTGGTGTTCCCGTGCACACCCAATCTCGCGCGAACGAGGGATTGACGGCACCGCCCTGCGCTTCTTGAGTGCCTCAGAGTTGCCTTCTAATGACTTGACTGTGGCAATATGCTCGTACTATTCGAAATGAACTCAGTTGTTAGTGCAACCGTCCTGGTTTTTTTTCCACTAACTCTACTATTCTTT